>NW_024966517.1:19267-21297 GCF_019238085.1 Lagopus leucura
TGTCAATACCAGTATGGACCAGTATGGACCAGTATGGACCAGTATGGGTCAATACCAGTATGGACCAGTATGGACCAGTATGGACCAGTATATGCCAATACCAGTATGGACCAGTATGGACCAGTAAGGACCAATACCAGTATGGACCAGTATAGCTCAATACCAGTTCAGACCAATATGGACCAGTGTGGATCAGTATAGGTCAATACCAGTGCAGACCAGAATGGACCAGTATGGACCAGTATGGACCATTATGGACCAGTAGGGACCAGTATGGACCTGAATGGACCAGTGGGGACCAGTAGAGGTCAATACCAGTGCAGACCAGTATGGACCAGTATAGATCAGTGGAAACCAATCCCAGTATGGACCAGTAGGGACCAGTATGGATGGATATACACCAGTATGGACCAGTATGGTTCCATAAGGGAACAGCAGAGATCAGTATAGGCCAATCCCAGTAGGGACCAGTAAGGACCAGTATGGACCAGTATGGGCCTGAATGGTTCAGTATGGACCAGTAGGGACCTGAATGGACCAGAATGGACCAGTATGGACCTGAATGGACCAGTAGGGACCAGTACAGACCTGAATGGACCAGTACGAACCAGTATGGACCAGTATGGACCAGTATAGACCTGTATGGACCAGTACAGACCAGTAGGGACCAGTAGGGACCAGTATGGACCAGTAGGGACCTGAATGGACCAGTATTGACCAGTATAGACCTGTATGGACCAGTAGGGACCAATATGGACCTGAATGGACCTGAATGGACCAGTATGGACCAGTACAAACCAATACCAGTACGCCCAGTCCCCCCCAGTCCCTCCCAGTGCCCCCAGTTCAGCTCCCAGTACCTTCCAGCCGCAGCCGCCCCACGTCGGCCCCAAAGCGCTGCGCCATCACGGCTCTGTGCCGCCCTGCGGGGGACAGCAGCACCACGGGGCCCCAAACGTCCCCAGATGTCCCCACATCCCCACAGATGTCCCCATGTCCCCAATGTCCTCGTTGTCCCTTTGTCCCCACATCCCCACGTTCCCCCCATTGTCCCCACAGCCTCCAATGTCCCCAAATCCCCCAATGTCCCGAGTGTCTTTAATGTCTCCAATGTCCCCATATCCCCATAATGTCCCCAATGCCCCCACTGCCCCCAATGTCCCCATATCCCCTAGCGTCCCCAATGTCCTCATTGTTCCCAATGTTCCCAATACCCCCAAATGTCCCCAATGTCCCCATTGCTCCCAGTGTCTCCAATGTCCCCAGTGTCCCCATTGCCCCCAATGTCCCCATATCCCCCAGCATCCCCAATATCCCCATTACACCTGATGTCCCCAATACCCCCAAATGTCCCCAATGTCCTCCTTGTTCCCAGTGTCTCCATAATGTCCCAATGCCCCCATTGCCCCCAATGTCCCCAAAATCCCCAGTGTCCCCAATGTCCTCATTGTTCCCAGTATCTCCAATGTCCCCATAATGTCTCCAATGTCTCCAATGCCCCCATTGCCCCCAATGTCCCCATATCCCCCAGTGTCCCCAATGTCCTCACTGTTCCCAGTATCTCCAATGTCCCCAAAATGTCCCGAATGCCCCCACTGCCCTCAATGTCCCAATGTCCCCATATCCCCTCAGTGTCCCCAATATCCCCATTACACCCAATGTCCCCAATACCCCCAGTGTCCCCAATGTCCTCATTGTTCCCAGCATCTCCAATGCCCCCAATGCCCCCACTGCCCCCAGTGTCCCCATATCCCCAATGTCCCCAATAGCACCAGCATCCCCAATGTCCCCGTTACACCCGAAGTCCCCAATACCCCCAAATGTCCCCAATGCCCTCAATGTCTCCAATGTCCCCAATGTCCCCATTGCCCCCAGTGTCCCCATATCCCCTAGCGTCCCCAATGTCCCCATTACACTCGATGTCCCCAATACCCCCAAATGTCCCCAATGTCCTCAATGTCCCCAATGTCCCCATTGTCCTCTTTGTCCCCAGTGTCCCCATGCCCTCCCTGCTCCCCCCCCCCCCCCCC
>NW_024966518.1:0-2561 GCF_019238085.1 Lagopus leucura
GTGGTGGGGATGAGGGCAATGGGATACGGGGCGATGGGGATGAGGGTCATCATCCTCAGGACTTGGGGAGGTGGGGATTTGGGGTGGTGGGGATGAGGGCGATGGGGACACGGGGCGATGGGGACGAGGTTCATCACCCTCGGGACTTGGGGAGGTGGGGATTTGGGGTGGTGGGGATTTGGGATGATAGAGATGAGGGCAGGGGGTGGATGGAGTTTGGGGTGGTGAGGACATTGCGGTGGAGGAGGATGAGAGTTTGGTGTGGATTTGGGGTGACGAGGACACGGGGTGGTGGGGAGGCAGGGCAGCACAAGAGTGGGATGTGGGAACATTGGGTGACAGCGACACGGGATGCGACGGGGACAGCCGGTGCTGGAGATGTGGGGACAGGCAAAGGTGGGGACGTGGTGTGACAGCCGTGATGCGTCCCCAGGTACCTGTATGGGAAGAACCTGCAGGGGACAGCCTTCGTCCTCTTTGGCGTGATGGTGGATGACGAGAGAAAGACCATCCCCCAGTCCCTGCAGCGCGTCAAGGTGGCCCTGTCCCCTGTCCACGTCCCCTGTCCCCGTCCCCATCCCCGTGTCTGTCCCCCTGGCCCTCTGACCCCGTGCTGCAGGTGACCGATGGGGACGGAGAGGCCGTGCTGCCCATGGCCATGCTGCGGCAGCGCTTTGCCAACCTCCAGGAGCTGGTGGGACACTCGCTCTACGTCACCGTCACCGTCCTCACCGAGTCAGGTGACAGAGGGACAGAGGGACGTGTCCGGCTTCGTGTCACGGTCCTCGATGCACTGGGATGGTTTAGGGATACGTATTGGGGACACAGGGTCCTGGGTAGGGCCCAGCAGGGACGTGTGGATCTGGATGGGGGCAACAAGGACAGGGAGGTATGGAGACAAGGACACGTGGGGCTGTGGACTGCAGAAATAAGGAAAGATGGGGATGAAGGTGGTACAGATGGAAGCAGCCAGAGCTGCCTACAGTTGGGCAGGGGGACACTGGGGGACCAGGAGCCTTGTCCTGGCACTGGGTGACATCGCTGTCCCCGTGGCCACCACAGGCAGCGACATGGTGGAGGCACAGCGCAGCGGCATCCGCATCGTGACGTCCCCGTACACCATCCACTTCACCCACACCCCCAAGTACTTCAAACCAGGGATGCCCTTCGATCTGACGGTAATGGCACATGGGGACAGGGACGGGGATGGGGACAGGGACAGGGATGGGGACAGGGATGGGGCTGGGGGGCTGGGGGTGACAATCCAGGCCCCTCTGGCACCGGAGTCTTCTGAATGGGGATGGGGAAGGGGGAATCCCATGGGGTTGTCTGCCCCCACGTCATATCCCTGTGTCACCTGGATGGCACCTGGTGTCTGTCCTCACACAGCATCCCTGTGTCACCTCCCCTGTGCCGTGTCCCCGGGCTGAGCCATGTCCCCATGCCATTTTCCTATGCCACGTCCCCACACCGTGTGTCACAACCCCATTCTGAGCCTGTCGTCCCCATGGTTTGTCCCCGTGCCATGTCCTTGTGTCACATCCGCATTGAATGTCCCCGTACCACGTCCTCACGCGGTGTCCCTTGCCGTGCTGCATCCTCCACAGGTTTATGTCACCAACCCCGATAATTCCCCGGCTCCACGCATCCCCGTCAAGGCCGACGACTTCCAGGGCCTCGTCTCCACCCAGCGAGATGGCAAAGCCAAGCTGGTCCTCAACATGCCAGCCAACAAGAACTCTGTCCCCATCACTGTGAGTGGGGACGGGGACAGGGGACCTGGGTCTGGGATGGAGCAGGGCATCCAGGGTGAGCCGTGATGGCTGGAGTCGGGGATGGCGACAACAATCAAGGGGAGCAAACCCCAAATGACCAGCGCAGAGGGGAACCAGGGTGTCCAAAGTGGGCAGGGTGGCTGAGACAAGCAGGATGGCCAAGGGCAAGAGCAGCAGAGCTGGGGTGGCAGGTTGACCAGGTCACCCGTGGTGGCCAAGACCTCCATGGTGGCTGAGAACCCCACGGTGGTGAAGTTATCTATGGTAGATGAGACCTTACTGACAGCCAGGATGTCTGTGGTGGCCAAGTCATCCATGGTATCCAAGGCCTTCATGGTGACCAAGTCGTTTATGGTAGTCAAGACCTTCAGAGAGGCAAAAAAATACATGATGACCAAGTCACCCATGATGGTCAAATTATCCATAGCAGCCGATGTCTCCGTAGTGACTGAGACTCTCATAGTAGCCAAGATTTTCATGGCAGCCACAACCTCCGTAGTGACTGAGAGCTCCATGGTGACAAAGTCACCGGCGGTACCAAGGCCTTCGTGCTGGCCAAGTCATAAATGGCAGCCAAGACCTTCAAAGTGGCCAAGACCTCCATGGTGGCCAAATCATCCATGGAAATCAAGACATTCATGGCAGCCAAGACGTTGATGGCAGCCAAAATTTCCAGGGTGGCCGAGGCTTCCAAGGTGAATGAGTAACTTATGTCAGCCAAGACCTTCATGGTTGCAATGACCTCCATGGTGGCCAAATCATCCATGGCAACCAACACCTCCATGG
>NW_024966518.1:2661-2949 GCF_019238085.1 Lagopus leucura
CCATGGCAACCAAGACCTTCATGGTGGCCAAGTCACCTATGGCAACCAAGACCTTCATGGTGGCCATCACCTATGGCAACCAAGACCTTCATGGTGGCCAAATCATCCATGGCAACCAAGACCTCCATGGTGGCCATCACCTATGGCAACCAAGACCTTCATGGCGGCCATCACCTATGGCAACCAAGACCTTCATGGTGGCCAAATCATCCATGGCAACCAAGACCTCCATGGTGGCCAAGTCACCCATGGCAACCAAGACCTCCATGGTGGCCAAATCATCCATGG
>NW_024966518.1:3049-9785 GCF_019238085.1 Lagopus leucura
TGGAGACCCCTGCCCGGGTTCATACCTCTCCGCATTGACGCACCATGCCTCCTTTGCTGCAGGTGAGGACAGCCCAGAAGGATCTGCCCCCGGAGCGCCAGGCCTCGCAGCAGATGGTGGCCGAGGCGTATCAAAGCCAGGGGAACTCCGGCAACTACCTGCACCTGGCAGTGGGCGCTAGCCAGGTACAACCCGGGGACAACCTCCCCATCAACTTCCATCTCAAGAGCAACAGAGAGGACGTCCGCAGATCCGTTTCCTACTTCACCTACCTGGTGAGCGCGCACGACTTCTGCCATCCCCAACCCCATCCCAGGGATCGGGGTGCCCAGACCACCCACCCACTCGGCCTTTCCTTACCCACCGCAGATCCTGAGCAAGGGGCACATCGTCCACGTGGGACGGCAGCCAAGGGAAGGTGACCAGAGCCTGGTCACTATGTCACTTCCCGTGACGGCCAACCTCATCCCTTCCTTCCGTATCGTGGCCTACTACCATGTGAAACCAGGAGAGATCGTGGCTGATTCGGTCTGGGTCGACGTCAAGGACACCTGCATGGGCAGTGTGAGCATGTCCCCTCGTCTCTGGAGTTGGGGGAGGACCACTGGGGCATCGATTGGCCCTTGGGAGGGGTTCAGTTGGCTTTCAGAGCGGATTGTGTGGTGCTTCAGTGGCTCCTTTTGGGGCCTGGGGTTCCCTGGGGGACTGACGGTGTCCTTGGGCTGCTTGAGTGACCCAACAGGGAGCTTGCAGGTCCTTGGGGGCTTGGATATCCCTTGAGGAACTGGAGTAGCCCAGTGGAGACTTGAGTGGCCCATTGGGGATTTGCGTGTCCAGCGGAGCTTGGACAGCCCTTGGGAAACTTGAGGATCCAATGGGAATCTTGGTTGGCCCGATGGGGGACTTGTAGGTTCTTGGAGGCTTGAGGAACTTGAGTGGCTAAATAGGCATTTTGGGTGGCCCAAAGGGTTTGGATTTGGGTGTCCTTTTTACTCGGAAATCCCTCGTGGAACTTGAATTGACCCAACGAGGGACTGGGGTGTCCCTGTGGTCTTGGGTGTCCTCGAGGACCTGGGAAGTCCTTGGGGAATTTGAATGGCCCAGTAGAAATTTGAGTGGCCCGATGGGCCTGGAGAACCTCAGGTGTTCTTTGAGAAGATTGGGTGTCTCGGAGGGCATCTTTTGGGGAACTGGGTGCTGCTGGGTGGCCTGAATGTCCCTGGGAAGGCGAAGTGTCTTTGAGGAGCCCATAGGATGTTTAGGTGGCCTTTGAGAGGAGCGGGTGGCCCACAATTGTTCGGATGCTCCACGGGGGGACCAGGTGGCTCATGCAGGTTTTGCTCCTCAAGAGAGGCTTGAATGCCTTCGAGGTTTCCTATGCAGAGCTTGAGCAGCCCATGGGTGCCTTGGGCATCTCATGAACGCTTCGCGTGGTCCGCGGGTGGCTCAGGTGGCCAACCTGGACACAGCTGTTGGTTGTCCAGGGGTCCAATGGCCTGCTGGGGCACAGATGGGGCACCTCCTAGGGCTGGTGGGGGCTTTTTGCGTTCCCCACAGCCCCAACCCCGCTGTGTCCCTGGCAGCTGGTGGTGAAGGGAGCATCGGAGGCCGACAATCGTGTGCACGAGCCGAGGACCCCCATGCGGCTGCGCATCGAGGGTGACCACAAAGCCCACGTGGGGCTGGTGGCCGTGGACAAGGCAGTCTATGTCCTCAACAAGAACAAACTCACCCAGAGTAAGGTGGGAGCTCCAGTTCCACCCTCTGCTGTCCCCGACGTCCCCCCAGAGGCAGGAGGATCTTTCGGGGTTGTCCCTCTGTTGGCCGCAGGTGTGGGACGCAGTGGAGAACAGTGACATCGGCTGCACCCCGGGCAGTGGGAGGAACCACGTGGGGGTCTTCGCCGACGCAGGCCTCAGCCTGGCTACAAATGTGAACATCGAAACGGAGCAGAGAGGTGGTGGGTGACACGATGGGATGGGGAACAGACACCAGAGGGGTGGGACGTGCCGAGCGTGGGGGCGCCGTGTCCCCAGAAGCGGAGTTGTGTCAGCATGGGGACGGAACCCACGGGTGACATCGTGGGGACGGGGGTGTGACACCTCAGGGGTGCAGGATGCGGCCCTGGGGTGTTTGGGGTGCGACGCCTGCCTTCTGTGGGAAGCGACACCTGGATCCTGACCGATGTCACCTTTGTCCCCAGAGGTCCAATGCGCGAAACCTGCAAAACGCAAGCGCCGCTCCGTGAAGCTCATCAAGCACAAGGGCACCAAGAGTAGGTGGCACTGGGAACACCAGCCTGTCTTGGGTCCTCAGGGACACCGCAGTGTCCCATCACCCGAGATGCTGGATTGTCCCACAAGGGACACCGGAGCACCCCGTATCCCCGATGGGGCCGCGAGGTCGGATGCCATCGGGGTGTTTTGGTGCTGGCAGTGGCCGAGTACAGCGACAGGAACCTGCGCAAGTGCTGCGAGGACGGCATGAAGGAAAACCTGATGGGCTACAGCTGTGAGAAACGGGCCACCTACATCCTCGATGGCACGGCCTGCACCGAAGCCTTCCTCAACTGCTGCCTGTACATCAAGGGCATCCACGACGAGGAGCGCGATCTGCATTACGAGCTGGCTCGAAGCAAGTGCTGGGAGCAGTGGGGTGACAGCAGGGGGGGACGGATGGATGGGCAGAGCTTGAGAAATGCTTGGGGGGTGTTAAGTGAGGAGGGGGCGACGTTTGGGTGGTCAGTGCGTGAGTGATGCTCAGGCAAAAGCGGAGTGAAGCGTGAGCGAAGCTCATGTGAAGCTTGGGGGAAGCTTCAGTGAACTGCGGTCAATGCACATCTTGGGAGGTGTTTGGGAAATGGTTGGGTGATGCTGGGGCAAAGGCTGGGCAGCGATGGCCCAGCAGTTGGGAGACCTTGGGGCAAAGTTCAGCTGATCCTTGCAGAAAGGCAGGGTGATATTTGGGCAAGGATTTGGTGATGCTTCGGGGAAGCGACAGCGAAGTGTGACCAACGCACGAGTGATGCTTGCGCGTCCCTCGTGTCGGGTGAAGCTTACGAGGAGCTTGGTTGATATTTAGGCAATGCCTAAGCAAAGACTGGGCGCCGCTTAGGTGAAAGTTGGGTTGTGCCGGGGATGATTCCGGAGGGTGGGATCCCATGGACACGGATGTGGTTGAGAGGGCTGTCGCCGTCCCCAGGTGAGGTGGATGATGCCTTCCTGGCTGACGAAGACATCACCTCGCGGAGCCTCTTCCCAGAGAGCTGGCTGTGGCAGGTGGAGGAGCTGACAGAACCGCCCAATGAACTGGGGTGAGCCCAACGTCCCGGTTCCAGTAGAGGTATCGCTCCAAGCCAGGCCTGAGGACAACCACCACCCCATATCTCTATGTGGGGATCCATGATCTCCTACCCAACAGGATCTGAACCCCCAACAAGCCCAAAGTGGGGACAAGCCATGACTCCTTCAGTCTATATGAGGTCAACAAATGGCACACTTGGCCTTGGGACCTACCGACTTCTTAGTCTAGCTCCAAGGCCACCTGCACCCCATGGTCCAGCTAGGGGACAAGCTGTAACCATCCTGGTCCAGTTTGGTGGCTGCTTACACCCCTCTGTCCAGACGTGGAGCCAATTCTAACCCCCCTGGTTGTTTGCATCCCCTCTAGCATCTCCACGAAGACGCTGCCCATATACCTGAAAGACTCCATCACCACCTGGGAGGTCCTGGCTGTCAGCCTCTCTGAGAAGAAGGGTACGTGATGGAGGAGGAAGAGGTTCCTGCGAACTGGATGACTCGCTCAGATCTTGGGGGTGGACTCTAGGACTTGAGGAGTCCCCAAAACTTGGAGGGGTGAACTTGGGGATGGAGGGGTCTCCAAAACGAGAGAGGGATTCGTAACTCTGGGGAGGTATTCCAAGCTCTGGGGATGTCTGTGGGACTTGAGGAGTCTCCAAAATCCTGAGGGGTTCTTGTGGAGTTTGAGGGGTCTCCAACATGGGAGAAGGATTCGTAACTCTGGAGAGGTATCCCAAACTTTGGAGACGTCTGTGGGACTTGAGGGGTCTCCAAAATCCTGAGGGGTTCTTGTGGAGTTTGAGGGGTCTCCAAAATGAGAGAGGGATTTGTAACTCTGGAGAGGTATCCCAAAATTTGGGGACGTCTGTGGGACTTGAGGGGTCTCCAAAATCCTGAGGGGTTCTTGTGGAGTTTGAGGGGTCTCCAACATGGGAGAAGGATTCGTAACTCTGGAGAGGTATCCCAAACTTTGGGGACATCTGTGGGACTTGAGGGGTCAGGCGAACCTTGAAGGAACTCGGAGAGATTCCCCAAGCCTCGGGGATGTCCCTGGGACCACGGGGGGCCAAATCAGCTCACAATCCCCAACCCACAGGGCTGTGCGTGGCCGACCCCTACGAGATAACGGTGATGAAGGAGTTCTTCATCGACCTGCGCCTGCCCTACTCGGCGGTGAGGAACGAGCAGGTGGAGGTCCGCGCCGTCCTCTACAACTACTGGAAGAGCAAGATCAAGGTCGGTGCCTCACTCCAGCGCTTGCAGGGGGATCCGTGGCCGCCTGAACCCAACGTCTCTCTGTATCCCCAGGTGCGCGTGGAGCTGATGTACAACCCGGCCCTGTGCAGCGCGTCCACCTCCAAGACGCGCTACCAGCAGATCTTGCAACTGGAGCCTCAGACGTCGCACGCCGTGCCCTTCGTCATCGTGCCCTTGCAGCTGGGGCAGCACGACGTCGAGGTGAAGGCGGCCGTCTGGGAGAGCTTTGTGTCTGATGGCGTCAAGAAGAAGCTCAGAGTGGTGGTGAGTAGCCCCTGCTGCCGCCTCAGCCCTCCGATGCCCCCCAGCTCCTCCCGGTCCTCCTGACGGCATCGTCGTCCACGCTTCATCCCGGTGTTGGTACCCAGAGATGAAGGATCCCCCATCTGTGCTCAGGAGTTGTCTCCTGGGATTCTCCACCCCTGGAGGTCTCCCAGTTTGTCCCGTGACCACGTGCTGGTCGATGCTGGAGCACTTTCTTAGCCAAACCTGGAGAGGTTGGGAAGGGGAAACGTCAAATCAGCTCAGTGCTGAGCGTGGGTGTCTCCCCTCTGCAGCCCGAAGGGATGAGGCTGGAGAAGACGGTGAAGATAGTTGAGCTTGACCCAAAGACGTTGGGAAACAGTGAGTGGCCCCGCTCCGGTCCTGTGGAGTCTCATCCCGTGGGTTGAATGGGAGGAGAAGGGAAACTGGGAAAGACAACTGTGTGCGTGAAGTGCGGTGGATGCACCACCAAGGGCAAGATGGGAGCATACTGCAGGACGAGTAGTGTGTCACTGTGGGGCTGGAGGGCTGCCCTGTTGGCCTCTGGGGTGTCAGTGGAATCGGGGACATCCTACTGCGGAGTGGAGACATCTGAGGAAAAAGAACATCCTGGTATGGGTCTGGAGCATCGTGGGGGATAAGGGACCCCCTGCTGTGGATGTGGGGTGGGACTGGGTCATCTCAGGGAAGGGGGGGAGAAGGATTTGGGGCCACCCACCTCCATCCTGTCCTCTCCCTGCCCCACAGACGGCGTGCAGGAAGTGAAGGTGAAAGCAGCAAACCTCTCTGACATCGTCCCCAACACCGAGTCGGAGACCAAAGTCAGCATTCAAGGTGACAGCATGGGAGAGGGGACGGACGGGGCGGGCCTGGAGGGGACAAGACACTCCTCCTTGACATCATGTCCCTTCCCCTTGTTCCAGGCAACCCCGTGTCCATCCTGGTGGAGAAAGCCATCGATGGGACCAAGCTGAAACACCTCATTGTGACCCCGTCGGGCTGCGGGGAGCAGAACATGATTGGGATGACACCCACTGTCATCGCTGTCCACTACCTGGACAGCACGATGCAATGGGAGACCTTCGGTATCCACCGCCGTGCGGAGGCCATCGAGTTGATCAAAAAGGGTGAGAGCATCCCGGAGAGGAAAAGAGGGATCTTCTAGGGTGCAAAATGAAAGTGCCTTCCGAGGGGCTAAAGGGCATCTGCATCTTAAGACGTAGAACCATGGGATGTTTGGGTGGGAAGGGTCCTTGAAGGTCACAGAATCAAAGAGTTGTAGGGGTTGGAAGGGGCCTCTGGAGATGATCGAGTCCAACCCCCCTGCCAAAGCAGGTTCCCATAGAACCTGTCATAGAACTGTAGAATGGGTTGAGTTGGAAGGGATCTTAAAGATCGTGGAATCTTGGAATCCTGAAACGATTTGGGGTTGGAAGGGGCCTTTGAGATCATAGAACCACGGAATGGTTCAACTCAATGGTTGAGTTGGAAGGGACCCGTCTTGTTCCAAACCATTCGCGTAGGTTGGGTGCCACCAGTTTGGGGATTTCCAGATCTACTGGTTCGTGCTGGGATGGGCACCAGAAGGGGCCGGCGGCCTGAAGCCACCCCTAGGTGACCCACATGTTGGCCAACTGCCCTCTGCCCGCCAGGTTACACCCAACAGCTCGCGTTCCGCAAAGACGACGGCTCATTTGCTGCCTTCACTAACCGCCCATCCAGCACCTGGTGAGGGTCCCCATCCCACCACCGCCACCACGGGGGGTTTGGGTGACAGCGTCGGATGCGACGCCGAGTTCTCCCGTCCTCAGGTTGACGGCCTACGTGGCCAAGGTCTTCGCCATGGCCATCAACATGGTGGACATCAAACCAGAGGTGGTCTGCGGAGCCATCAAATGGCTCATTCTGGAGAAGCA
>NW_024966519.1:0-2874 GCF_019238085.1 Lagopus leucura
GCTTTAAGCTCTTTCAGTTGTTTAAAAGGAATAGGCTCATAATCATTTACTGTGTTTCCATTTGCTTGTTGGCTCTGTATCACGGGAAAAACGTGCCCAGAAAAATCATAAATTGTCTCCCCAGCTTTCCTAGCTTCTTTTAATGCTAATTGCATAGGGGATTGTTGCATAAGCAAAGCATCTACTCCAGGCGGGGGAGGCATTCGCCCTGCTCGAAAGGCAGGTGAAACAGCAAGGGGATCTGATCGAGCCTGATTGACTATCTGTTGTGTCTGCACAGCGGCACCAGCAGCCTGTAACGCTGGGAATACAGCCGCTAAATCCTTATGGTGATATTCAGCAGCCTCTTTTTCTAATTCTCCCCAATCATCAGGGGGTAAAATATCCTTTGTTATGTTAGTGCCAGGAGGTTTACAAGGCGGCAAGTCGTTTGCTAATTTACAAATCAAAGGTTGCTCATATTGGGGAGGGGAGGGTGGGGGTGCTGATGGCATAGACAAAGGGATATGATCAAGAGATTTTGATCGCGACAAGGCAGGATATAACTTTTCTGTTGAGCGAGTGGTCCGCTGCCACTTCTCATCTCCCGTGTCTCCTCTGAGACATTCTTTTATTAGAGTCCAAAGTGTAAAAGTATCAATAGGTACCTTCTCAGGACCATGCACAGCATAATAGCCCTGGAGTCTTTCACCTACTTTATTCCAAGTTTCAATATTAATAGTTCCATCCCTGGGAAACCAGGGGCATACTTCCTCTATAAAATCTAAAAAACGACTAATCTGACCCCGAGTCACTTTTACTCCTCGGGCAACTAATAATGATTTCAGCATTGCAGAAAAAATGCCTCGTTCTGTACTTGCAGCTTGTCCCATTTTATTTAACAATCTGTCCAATTCCCTAGTCCTTACCTCCCTATTCCAACTTACCAACCGCGGCTCGTGGGAGGAAGCGACGCCTTTGTCATATGGAGTCCGAGATTCCCGGGTTTCGGCACCATATGACGGAGACCAGCTCAAGACGCCTGGGACAGACGGGCTTAGGCTCTGGTGGCGCAAGAAGCAAAGTTTATTGTTGTTACAGGGTTTTTATACCTTTTAGCTACAGGAGTATACAATACTTAAATAGGATAACATTCATGTGGCTGACAGCAATACATCATTGGTTAATAATCTCTTTGTATTATGATCAGTACAGTGATCAAAAGGTGTTCTCTCCACAGAACATGTTCTGCTCTTGGTCATGGAACGAAGAAGCTGTTAATTATGCTTGCTGGTTTCACATGGCAGTCCTTCCCTTTCAGGAGGGGCCGCATGTTACACGTGGCAGTCCTTCCCTTTCAGGAAGGGCCGCATGTTACACGTGGCAGTCCTTCCCTTTCAGGAGGGGCTGCGTGTTCCCTGTTTGACCCTTTCAGGCCAGCCAGGTCTGTTTTGCTTAACAGTCTTCCTCATTCCACCCTTTTCTATTTTATTAGACCAGGGGTGGTGGTGGTTTGTTTTTTGTGTTTTCCATTTCCAATTTTTTAAGATTTATACGCAAATTTTGGAGTCTATTTGTTATCATTTTCATCAAGCATGGACAAACAAGAATTCCTATTATTATCATTATGGCAATGACTATCAGCCCATAAATTCCATTTCTAAATGATTTGAAGGACGGAAATGCAGATTTTAGAGCGCTTATAAATGTAGTAGTTTGAGCTGCTACTGAAAGATCTATATGGTGCGATTGTATCATATCGTGAATGTGCTGTCTCAATTCCCTAAGATCTAATGATGTGTTCGCATTATTCCATATGCCTTGAAGATGATCTTGTATTTTGTTCCAAGAGAATTTGGTGTTATTGTATTCAACAGGAGTCACACAGATAGCTCGGTATTCTGCATGACACAAGAGAGATTCACGAGTAGCTATAATTTGTAACTGTCTTCCCAGGATGTCTACTGTATCCTTTAAGGAATTGAGACGCAGTTCAATCTTTTCATCCCAAGTAGCTTGATTTTGTAACGCTTTAGATACATTAATTGATAATTCATTAACATAAGCTGCTGTCTGAATACTAGTTGTTAAAGAAATAGAAGCTACTGTTGTTACTGCTATGGCAGCAATGAGCGCAGCTATTCTGGCTATTATTAATCCGACCATTCGCTTAGATCTCTCTATTAATTGCAAAGAAACTTCTTGGAGAATTTCCATTCCCTTGTCAGCATACCAATAATGTGTCAAATTTACAGGAAGATAGACATAATCAGGTTGCTTTACTAACAAGAAGGAACTACTGCTACTATTAAGACAATTAGAGATTACACAATCGGTACAACTCACTATGCTATTTACAATATTTAGCGGTCCGCTTAAAAAGGCATAAGGTTCTGGAACACAAGCTCGCATATAAAACTCAGTTGTGTAACTCTCTGCAGTCATTGCCCATTTATTATTTATTTGAATCCAAGTCAAGTTTAATCGTTTTGCTTTGATTTTTTCCATGGCTGCGACTGCTTTCCATAAATTAGAATAGAATGTATGATTGTTTTTTGTCCAAATTCCTGAGACCAAATTAATTGGTCGCCCTTGATTTCCTATCATATTCCAATCACAGATACTGGAATCAATGCACACTGTTTCGTTAGCTCGACATGCTCTCCATAAAGGTGCAAATTCGGTTTTTGGAGTGATTGTGCTTTGGCATAAAGGAAAATTTAAGGGAGGTGTTCCAGAACCTCTTGTCCCCTTAGCTAAATCTATATAGAGAAAATTCAGAGCCCAATGAATTCCTGTTGAAACATTGGTATCCCGATCTTGCTGCACTACCACTTTCTCACACAGAGATTGTGTTTGATTCATCTGAAAGCATATAGGCATACCATCAACCTT
>NW_024966520.1:0-1245 GCF_019238085.1 Lagopus leucura
CGCGGCTTCCCCCCCCTCCCCCCCCGCTCCATTTCCGCTCCCGGTCCCGCAGCTCCCGGCCCCGCACGGCCGCTCCGCACTCCGCGATGCTCCGCCTGCTGTGCGCCGCGCTGCTCCACGCGCTGCTGCTCCGCGCTCAGCTCCCGCCGCGGGTCGACATCCCGACCGGTGAGAGCGAGGGGGGAGACGGGCACCCATGGGTGCTGCTGCCTCCGTTGGGGCTGGGGGATCGTGGGGGGTGTGGGGCACCCATGGGTGCTGCTGCCTCCGTTGGGGCTGGGGGATCGTGGGGGGTTGTGGGGCACCCATGGGTGCTGCTGCCTCCGTTGGGGCTGGGGGGTTGTGGGGCTGGGAGGTGTGGGGTTGTGGGGCACCCATGGGTGCTGCTGCTTCTGTTGGGACTGTGGGGTTGTGGGGTGTGAGGTTGGGGTGGGAGGGATGTGGGGTTGGGGCACCCATGGGTGCTGCCTCGTTGTGGGACAGGGGTTGGGTTTGGGGTGGGAGGAATGTGGGGTGCAGGGAGGTGTGGGGCACCAATGGGTGCTGCCTCGATGTGGGGTTGTGAGGCTGGGAGGTGTGGGGTTGGTTTGGGGGGAGGGTGTTGGGCACCCATGGGTGCTCCCCAGCTCAGTAATCCCCGTGTTATGGGGTGGCGGTTATGGGGTGGCAGTTATAGGGTGGCAGTTATGGGGCTGTGGCTGTGGAGCTGGGAGCCGATTGCTGTGGGGCCGTAGGGGTGGGTTTGGGGTGGGGTGTCGGACACCCATGGGTGCAGCTATGGGGCAGCTGGGGAGCAGCTCCGGTCCCACTGGGAGAGCACCGCACCCATAGGTGCACAGCGAGACTGCAGCTCTGCCCCACAGAGCGCCCTATAGAGCGCCCTATAAAGCACCCTACAGAGCGCCCTATAGAGCACCCTACAGAGCGCCCCACACCCCACAGCATCACTTCCCCATCGTGCTGCTGCGCTTCCTGTTTCCCTGGCCCCACAGCACTGTGCCCCATAAAGAACTGCCCCCAATCCCATATAGAACTGCCCCCCCCGACCCCACACATCCCTGCACTCTGACCCCACACCACCCGACCCCATGGGGCGCTGCTGCCCCCCGCCCCCCACGCAGGCGGATCTCTGCCCCACATCCCCTTTCGGGATCCCGTTGGGGGGCGGAAGCTGCGCTTTGTGGGGAAGTGTGGGGCGCCTATGGGGAAATGAGCCCCCTGCCCCCCCCCCACGCACCCCACAAA
>NW_024966521.1:0-321 GCF_019238085.1 Lagopus leucura
AAGAGAGGGTTGTGATGGTGAGGAGGGACTGGGACACGTGATGGCCGGGATGGCAATAAGGGACTGGGACACGTGATGGCTGTGATGGTGATGATGGTGATGGCTGGGATGGTGAGGAGGGACTGGGACACGTGATGGCTGTGATGGCAATGATGGTGATGGCTGTGATGGCAATGAGGGACTGGGACACGTGATGGCTGTGATGGCAATGAGGCACTGGGACACGTGATGGCTGGGATGGCAATGATGGTGATGGCCATGATGGCAATGAGGCACTGGGACACGTGATGGCTGTGATGGTGATGAGGGACTGGGACACGT
>NW_024966521.1:331-7431 GCF_019238085.1 Lagopus leucura
GATGGCGATGAGGGACTGGACAGCGGGGGCTGCTCGGCCGGGGGGAGGCTTTGGGGGCTCTCAGTGTGTGAATATCTGATGGAAGGGAATGAAGAAGGGGGAGGCGGTGCCCAGAGGGGACAAGCAGCGATGGGCACGCTTAGAATACAGACAGAAGATTTTCCAAGGAAGGCATCAAATGGTTCTTCACTGCGAGGACGACCCAGCGCTGGCACAGCCCCCATCCCAGCCATGGCAGACCTGGAGGCGCCCCGGGAGCCCCCAGCTCTCCCCTCCAACATCACCATTCCTCGGACTTCAGGCCCCACGTGGAGCTGCAAGGGACGGACGTCCCCATGGGAAATGCCCCCGTGGGAAACAGCATCGCTGCCCATGGGGAGAACCCTCCATGGGGCGCTTGGGGACGTGGTGGGGACGGGTTGGAGTGGTGATGTGAGAGGCCTCATCCAACCCGATTCTGTGATTCTACGGCTCAGTGTCCCCCACAGCTTCCATGTTTTCTGCAAACCATCTTAAGCACGGTGCTTCTCACGCAATTAGCAACTCTGCCAAACCGAACGGGACGCTGACGCGCAACGCTGACCCCGCTGTTCGCCTTTTCCCACAACGAGGAGCTCCTCCTGCCCCTCATTCCTGTCCTCCCCCCTGCAGAACACAACCGCCAGCACCGCCTCGCTCTGCGCTGCTCACCACTCCTGGCCTCCCCGCCGCCACGACGCGCGGTCCCACATCGCCAGCTCTGCTCCTGGGGGCCAACCGGGGAGAGCTGCCCTCTGCAGGGCTGTGAGGGGCAGGAGAAGCACGGCTCTCACCGCTGCCAGCAGCACAACCAGACACAGACAACCGCGTGAGCACCAGGCCAGTGCTGAGCAGAGCATCCCCATCCGAACAGCAGGAGCTGCGAAGCTCTTGGAGCTTTTGGAGCGGGTCCAGAGGAGGGCATTGAGATGAGCAGAGGGCTGGAGCAGCTCTGCTACGAGGAAAGGTTGGGAGAACTGGGATTGATTGGATTGGAGAAGAGAAGGATCCAGGGAGACCTCATGGTGGCCTTCAGTGCTTGAAGGGAGCGGATAAACAGGAGGGGAACGGCTGTGTGTGAGGGTGGGTGGTGATGGGACAAGGGGGAATGGGTGTAAAGTGAGACAGGGGAGGTTTGGGTTGGATGTGAGGAGGAAGTTTTTCATGCAGAGGGCGGTGAGGCACTGGCACAGGTTGCCCAAGGAGGCTGTGGATGCCCCATCCCTGCAGGCATTGGAGGCCAGGCTGGATGTGGCTGTGGGCAGCCTGGGCTGCTGGTTGGCGACCTGCACACAGCAGGGGCTTGGAGCTGATGCTCACCGTGGGCCTCTGCAACCCAGGCCATTCTATGGCTCTGTGATTCTATGATTAAGGAGCCCTGCAGAGGACTGGCAATCCCTGTGGGTCACAGCTGTGCCCGCAGGTCGGCGACGCAGCCACGCTCTGTGCTCAGAGGAAGGTCGGGAAGAGACAGAAGAGGTGGAAACAGAACGCTGCCAGGGGGACACAACAGGGACAGGGCAATGAGCAGAGCCACACCTGCCCAAGGTTGGTGGGTGCGAATGGAAACAAGGCACGCGTGTTGGGTTGGACGACGATGTGGACTCAACAGGAGCGACGGGGGGAGACCTGGAGGCCTTGCAAGCACAGCAAGCAGAGCTGGGTGCACCGATGGAAGATTCCTGCCCCAAGGACACACAGAAGAGCCCGGATCCCTCCTCACCCAACAGCACCTCGCACCAACCCGGAGAAGGCTGAGCCACGTGCCGCAAACCACCTCCTGCACCCCTGCCTCACCCGTTCAATAGAAGCACGAAATTCTTCTCCATAAATCCACTGCTTGAGGCCAGCATGGCGCCATGGGAGAGCAAAACAGGGATGTTATGGGATGTTATGGGAGGGGGCTGCTTTGGTGCAGCACAACCAGCACCGGTCCCGAACCACACAGCGCTCAAAGGAGGCGACCCACCGGGCTGCCCCTGCTCCATAGGCTCTGCCCGTCCACCTCTGCCCAAGCAGCATTCCTTCACTTGTTTCAGTCCTCCCAAACGGCTTGTAAGACCTCACCAAGGCAGCACACGAGCAGGAGGGGCACTGATAGTGACAGGACAGGGGGGAACGGCTTTACACTGAGGGGAGACTGAGGGCAGAGGTCAGGAAGGCATTTAATCAGAGAGCGGTGAGGCCCCAGCGCTGCCCACAGCTGTGGGTGCCCCGTCCTGGGGCCATGGGTGGTCATGGCTGGAGGGCACCCAGGGGATTGGCACTGGGTGATCTTTAAGGACCCTTCCAACCCAACCATCCTGTGGTTCTGTCATCTTTAAGGACCCTTCCAATCCAACCATTCTATGGCTCTCTGATCTTTAAGGACCCTTCCAACACAACCATCCCATGGCTCTACGAGCCTTAAGGACCCTTCCAACCCAACCATCCTGTGGCTCTATGATCTTTAAGGACCCTTCCAACCCAACCATCCTGTGGTTCTATGATCTTTAAGACCCCTTCCAACCCAACCATTCTATGGCTCTCTGATCTTTAAGGACCCTTCCAACCCAACCATCCTGTGGTTCTATGATCTTTAAGGACCCTTCCAACCCAACCATCCTGTGCCTTTATGATCTTTAAGGACCCTTCCAACACAACCATCCTGTGGTTCTATGGTCTTTAAGGACCCTTCCAACCCAACCATCCCGTTCCTCTATGACTGATACGGTCCCTTCCAACCCAACCATCCCGTGGTTCTGTCATCTTTAAGGACCCTTCCAACACAACCATCCCGTGCCTCTATGATCTTTAAGACCCCTTCCAACCCAACCATCCCATGGCTCTCTGATCTTTAAGACCCCTTCCAACCCAACCATCCCATGGCTCTATGATCTTTAAGGACCCTTCCAACCCAACCACCCCACACCTCCCTGATTCTGTGACGCACTCCCAGACGGCAGCCATCACTTTCACACCTGAACCTTGGGGCTGCTGCAGGACCCAGCCTCCTCAGTGCAACCGTCAAGCACTCCAGTTTCACCCCTCCCCACCCTTCCCAGAAAGTAAATGCAAAACCTGCGCTAAGAAAACGCTTAAAGCACCCAGCTAAGCAAGCACCAGTGAAAGCCAGAGTGGATTTCACACCTCGTTCCACTGCTGTTGGATGTTTTCCATGGGAGCAACGCTGCACAAGGGGGCTGCGTGGGGGCTCTGCCCACTGCCCACACCGACACGGCCCTGCTGGGCTGCACGCAGTGCCCGTCCCTGTCCTGCCTGCTCTCTGGGCTCAGTGGGGCCGTGCTGGAAGTGGGGCAGCACAGCTGTGTGACCCCAAAGGGACGCGTGCAGGGCTGTGACATTGTCTGCAATGCCAGCTCAGCTGAACGAGGATGGAACTGGCTGCGTTGCATTGCAAGCAGCTCTAATCACGTGAACGCTGATGAGTGCTGTCCTGATGTGGGGTCAGCAGCAAGCTCTGCTCAGCCCCAAAAGTGGCCCCGACTGCTGCCCGCATCACAGAGCCCATAGCTTCCCCACCTACAGCGTGCTGTGTGACAGCAGGAGGTTTAGGTTGGATATTAGGAGCAGCACGGAGTGCACAGACAGCAGCCCTCCTGCTGCCACCCGTGGGTGAACGAAGTGAGATGTGCTGCGCTAAGACCGAGGCACGACCCTGCCCACAGCAGTGCCCCGTCCCCAGCCGCAGCCCTGGGCTCCACCACCTCCGCCGGGCAGACAGCAATGGAGTTCCCACCCTCTGCTGGAAGCTGCTGTGCGGCACAGCCTGGAGCAAAGCAGACCTGATCCATGCAGGTGGCATCCAGGAGGAACCGGCAGCTCAGCGGTGGTGGGTGGCATCTGGCATGAGAGTCCTACGTGCTGCCACTCTGCTCTCCCGGGGACTGGCCCTGTCCAGCCGGGCACCGGCGAGGGGTGAGGACTTGGAAATCCAACAATGTGCAGAAAATGACAAATAAAATCAAACAGGAGACTGCCCAGAGCTCTGGGTGTGCCGTCACACGTGGGAGCAACACAGGTGGATGTAGCTACGTTCAAACACACTACGGGTCAAAAAAAAGCCAACGGGATGGACAGACAGACAAACACGGAAGAAGCACAACCAAGACCACACAGTTGGCCATGCACACTGGGGAAATTCACCTGGAGAGCAGCCTGGGGTGGGAGCACATGCCCCAGGTGGAATCCAACAGGGAGGAAGGGGCCTCGAGGCTTGGTCCGGCCTGGGGAACTGGAGATTCATAGAATGAGTTGGGTTGGAAGGGACCTTCACAGGTCACAGAGTCACAGAATGGGTTGGGCTGGGAAGGATCTTAAAGATCACAGAGACAAAGAATGGTTGAGTTGGTTTGGGAGGGATCTTGAGGATCACGGAGATATAGAGTTGGCTGCGTTGGATTGGGTTGGAAGGGGCCTTATAGAGCACAGAGCCACAGAATGGTTGGGTTGGGTTGGGTTGAGTTGGAAGGGGTCTTATAGACCACAGAGCCACAGAATGGTTGCGTTGGGTTGGGTTGGGTTGGGTTAGAAGGGGTCTTATAGATCATGGAGCCACAGAATGGTTGGGTTGGATTGGAAGGGTCTTATAGATCATGGATCCACGGAATGGTTGGGTTGGGTTGGGTTGGGTTGGAAGGAGTCTCATAGATCACAGAGCCACAGACTGGTTGGGTTGGGTTGGGTTGGGTTGGGTTAGAAGGGGTCTTATAGATCACAGAGCCACAGAATGGTTGGGTTGGGTTGGAAGGGTCTTATAGATCATGGATCCACGGAATGGTTGGGTTGGGTTGGGTTGGGTTGGGTTGGAAGGGGCCTTATGGATCATCCAGTTCCAACCTGGCCAGCCCAGCACTGCCAACAGGGAACGAGGCCAAGGGGCTGCGCCAGCCCCACATCCAGCAACAACCATTAACCAGAGTGGGAGAAGGGCATTTTCCGTGCTGTGATTTCCCCACGTCAACCGTTACCGTGGCGGTGACTTCCCTGAGGGCCACCATGAAGACCCTTCAGTGGCAGCCAATGAGATGAGCTCCGGGCTGTAAGGCTTTGGGTGCGGAAGGAGCACGAAGGGCCGCTCCGTTCCCTCTGCGAGGCCTCCAGGAGCTGCCCTGGGGGCTGCAGCCCTGCAGGGACGGCCCTGGTGAGGGCAGAGCGGGGCACGGGGTCCAACCCGAGGGCTGTCAGAGCCAGAGGGAATTTCCTCAGCCGTCACCATGGGGCAGCAGCAGCAGCAGCAGCAGCAGCACACAGCGGCACAGACGGGGACACAGACAGACTACGGGGCACACGGGCAGCGGGACGGGAGGGGACAACGTGAGATTGCTATGAGATGAGAACGTGCTCACTTACACAACTCGCCCACCCTCCTGAGGCCAGAGGCGGTTCATAGACAGAGCAGCGCAGACATGCAGATGGAGAGCAGGAAGAGAGCAATGAGAGAGAATGTTAGCTCCGGTCCGGGGCAGCAACCACACGGAGTGAGCGGACGTCGGCGTGCGGCCGCCCGGCAGCTCCGGGGCTGGGGTGGATGCTGAGGGGCTCTGGGGGTTCAGGAGGTTTTCCTCACTCGCTGAGGTGACGTTTGTGTGCGTGCTACGGGAAATGGGACATCGGTCATTGCGTGAGGTCAACAGCCAAAGCCTGAACGGTTGGACGGAGATATTTGGAAGGGCTGAGAACGGGGGAAGGGGGGGAGAAGGAGGGAGGGAGGAGGGATGGGGTGGGAGCAGAATGGGGGACAGAGCAGGGGAGGGGGGAGAAGAGGGGGAGGAGAGAACGTAAGCATGAGAAGAAATGGTCCACGGCAAGAACAAGAGCGGCAAATACAGATCAACATCTTCGGACCCTATGGATGTGTGGGTGGCTTTGGTTTGTATGACTGTGAGGACCACAGGTCAGTGGGGGCTCTGCGTGCGACTCAGAGCTCTGCAGAGGGAACGATGGCTGCTGCAGCGGAGAGGAGCCCGAGTGAACGCCTCGCCAGGAGTCTGAGCTACAGCACAGCATCAGCACAGGGCCAGGAGGAAACCAACCAGCGCGGCCACCCCATGGGACGTGGGGCACGACGCATGGCCAAGCGGGCACTGCGGACCCCCTGGGCTCCTCCTACACTCTCACCACCCCCAGCAGCAGTACGGCGCTGCCCGGAGCCCTCGCTGTGCCCAAGGTTCAGCTCGGCACCGGCTCGGCAGCTGCCGTCGTCACGAGGCAATCGTTGCGTTCATCCACAGCTTTGCTTTTTCCTTTTTTTTGTCCCGTAGGTCGTGCTCACAATGCAAAGAAATTGGCTGGGATTTCTCAGCACCGGGATCCAGCGGGGAGGAAGGAGCAGGAGCCACCGCTCTGCTGCGCCCTCGTGCCGCCACGCGTTGGTGCGCTTGGCCAAAGAAGGGAGCGCGAGCAGCAGGCGCTGCCAGGCACCCCGTGCAGCCGCTGGGCCAGAGCTGAGGAACGGTGCTGGAGGAGCTCAGCTCAGCCCCGCACGGCCCGAGGAGGGATGGTGGGCATGGAGGAAGTGCTGTTAGCCCCTGGGAGCGCCAGGCACTGCCAACAACTTGTCTTGCCATGCCGTGCCGTGCCATGCTGTGCCATTCTGTGCCATTTTGTGCCATGCCATGCCATGCTGTGCCATGCCATGCCGTGCCATGCTGTGCCGTGCTGTGTCGTGCCGTGCCATTCTGTGCCATGCCATGCTGTGTCATGCTGTGCCATGCCGTGCCATTCTGTGCCATGGCATGCTGAGGCGTGCTGTGCCATGCTGTGCTGAGCCGTGCTGTGCTGCACCATGCCATACTATGCCGTGCCATGCTGTGCTGTGCTGTGCCGTGCCATGCTGTGCCGTACCATACTGTGCCATGCTGTGCCATGCCATGCTGTGCTGTGCCATGCTGTGCCGTGCTGTGCCATGTCATGCTGTGCCATGCCATGCTGTGCCGTGCCATGCTGTGCCATGCTGTGCCGTGTCATGCTGTGCTGTGCCATGCTGTACCATACTGTGGCATGTTGTGCCGTGTCATGTTGTGCCGTGCCACGCCATGCTGTGCCATGCTGTACCATACTGTGGCATGTTGTGTCATGCC
>NW_024966521.1:7441-22053 GCF_019238085.1 Lagopus leucura
GCATGTTGTGTCATGCCCTGCTGTGCCATGCTGTGCCATGCTGTGCCATGCCATGCTGTGCCGTTCTGTGCCATGCCATGCTGTGCCGTGCCATGCTGTACCATGCTGTGCCATGCTGTGCCATGCCGTGCTGTGCCATGCCGTGCTGTGCCATGCTGTGCCGTGCCATGCTGTGCCGTGCCATGCCGTGCTGTGCCATGCCGTGCCATGCTGTACCATGCCATGCCATGCTGTGCCATGCCGTGCCATGCCATGCTGTGCTGTGCCATGCCGTGCCATGCTGTACCATGCCATGCCATGCTGTGCCATGCCGTGCCATGTTGTGCCGTGCCATGCTGTGCCGTGCTGTACCATGCCATGCTGTGCCGTGCCATGCTGTGCTGTGCTGTGCCGTGCCATGCTGTGCTGTGCCATGCTGTGCCATGCCGTGCCATTCTGTGCCATGCCATGCTGTGCCATGCCATGCCGTGCTGTGCCGTGCTGTGCTGTGCCATGCTGTGCCATGCTGTGCCGTGCCATGCTGCGGTGACTTGCTGTGCTCAAGCACTGAGCCCGAAGCGGCAGAGGACTCCAACACGCACTTCCAGCTCTCTCCCTTCATCCTTTTCCACACCGGAGCATCTCACCCTCCGGCTGCTTTCTCTCAGACGGTTTTGCAGCTGATGACAGAGCTGGGCTGGAGGTCTTCTGTCCAGAAGGAGCCCCCCTCACAGCTCTTCTCCTGCACCGGGGTGCGCATCCCTGCTCTGTGGGGCTGCCATCACTGAGTGCCTCTCATTTGTCCCCCTTTGGGCCACCAGTGCTGCTCATCTCCTCCTGAATCCCACTCTGGACAAGCACGAATCCATCCCACACCGTTTCACTGCACCACATGTAACCGATGGGTTACACAGAAAGAGGTGGCTTCGCCCTGGCAGCTAGATGCCTAAAGGCTCATTTCTCTCCTCCCTTCCCCATCTGTACAGACACAAAGCAGTCGTGGCTCTCCGGAAACAGCACCTGAACAACTCGGTTTTTTGCAGCCGAAACTCTGCTTCTCCATCTGCTTGGCCGCTGCTGAAACGCAAAGATGCAAAGGAGCAAAACAAAAAGCCTCGCAACCCTCACAGAGCCAGAGCTGTGCTGACCCAACCCGGAGCTGCTGGGGGCTGCCATCAGATGAGCTTTGTGCCACCCCGTGATTCCGGGTCCCCGTGTTGGCACTCGCTGCGCTCCTGGCTCCAGGCAGCACAGCTCACACGCAGCCCTGCGGCCCCATGGGGGCAGCACAGCTCTGCAGGGCCGGGCGGCCACGGCTGGGAGCAGAATGGGACCCTGAAGAGCAACGCCTCCGAGCCACGCAGAGCTGCCTTGGAAACCTGGGGAGCCACGACTTGAGCTCCGCGCAGCTCCTGGCCGCGCCGCCCTGAGCGCTAATCAGAAACGTTACACCTCTGTTGGTTCACGACAGCTTTATTGTGGTAATGGATGGCACAGCTGCGGGTGGCTCCTGAACCGCGTGGGGCTCAGCGGCTCTTCACGCCCGACCCTCGCGCTGCTGTGGGTTTCGGGCCCCCCCCCCCCCCCACACACACAGCGGTCAGAGGGCAGCGAGGTCGGCGTGTTCCCAGCTCTGGGGTCACATCCCAAGGTCCCACGCCACAGCGGGGCCCCGTGGGCAACCCTGACGGCCACGGGAGAGAGCAAAGCGTGGGCACGGCTGCAGCGGGGCCTCCTGGGCAGGCTCGGCCCATCTGCACGGGGGGACGGAGGGCTGGGGAGGGCGGGACAAACGTTCCCTCTATTGAATGCCTCAACTCTGAGCTTAGGTTCTCATTCTCAGTATTCCTCGGCCTCTTTTCCAGTGCCTCTCGTCAAAGGTCCTCCTGGGACAGACCGCCTTGGGAGGAGACACAGAGTTAGAGAGATGGAGAAAGCGCTTCAGGCCTCTGCTCCTGGAGGCGCCCCCCTGCGGGAACGCATCCGTGCACACTGCAGCGCAGCAGCGCCCCTCGCTCTTGGATGCAACTGCTGTAAATTCAGGATGTAACGCAATTCAAAACAAACTCCAGCCACAAACCCCACGAGTGCACAGCGACCGCCCCGCTCCTCCTGCCTGCAGCGGCGCTTCGGAGCCTGGGGAGGCACCGACTGTGATGGCAGCTCATGGGGGGCTTCTGCCAGGGGTCCTGCTCAGCCCTGAGCCCTGCAGGACACAGGCTGGCTACAGAATGGTGCTGGGTCCAGAACAGTGCTGGGTCCAGAATGGTGCTGGGTCCAGAACAGTGCTGGGTCCAGAACGGTGCTGGCTCCAGAATGGTGCTGGCTGCATTAAGTGTGCTGGCTCCAGAACAGTGCTGGCTGCAGGTAGGAGCTGCAGTTCAACTCATGGCTCCTTCTGGAGCAGTGCAAAATATGAGCACGACGGAGAAGCTGCAGCCCAAGGCAAGGGCACGGCCCCGTTGCCTTCCACATTCGCAGGAGCTCCAGCACAGGCCCTGGCTGCAAGCAGCACTGTGCTCTCCTTGTGCCCATCCCACAGCTCCTGTGGGGCTCAGGGCTGCAGGTCCCACTGCATTGCAGCACTGCAGCCCGCGGGGCGGTCGCTGTGGCGGTGCTGGGTGATGCCGTTGATCTCAGGACAGGTCCAGGGACTGGAACACGTGCCATGCAATGGGTCACCTACATTTACCCTGACTGCTCTTCGCATCACCTCCCGAATTTACAGCAGTTTCATAGAAGGGAGGAATTCTCACACCGAGGCGGAGCGGCCGACGTCACGGCGTGCTCCGTTTGCAGTGGATTTCCTGGGGAGCGTTGCAAGAATTTCAACCGAGAGCAAAATAATGTCAGAGCTGTGAGGCTCCTGGAGGGGGTGAGGAGCACTGCAACCCATGGGGGCACAGAACACGGAGTGCTCAGGGTGGGGAACGGATGGGGGAAGGCATTCCCTGCAGCTGGGGAGGAGGAGGAGGAGGACAGAGTCTCAGCACAGGGGGTCACTGCAGCCATCCACGGCCAGGGCAGAGCTTTGGGGGGGTTGTTAAGGGAGACGGGGGTGGGGATGCAGTGCTGCAGTGCGGGTGGTGACCCGTGGGCATGAAGGAGGGGCAGGGATGGGGCAGAAGTCCCCAGGAATGGGGGAATTCGCACATCTATGGGGATGGGGGATCGGCACCGGGACGCAGTGATGTGGGACACGGGAAGGCGGGGGGGGGGGGAGGTGAGTGTGGGACGGCAGGGTTTGCAGGTGGGAGCCGTGGGTGCTTTTCACTGATTGCTCCAGGAGACCCAAAAAGGGGGGAGATGGACGCCCCAGCACCCCCAGCACCAGCAGGCGTGGGGTTGGGGGGTTGGCTGTGCCTCACACTGCCCCCAGCAAGGGGCCCAAATCCTGCAGGTGGGCTACAAAGACACCGTGCCCGGTCACCAGCAGAAGATCAGGAGCCCCCCCTGCCCAGCGTTGCTGCAGATGTTCCAGACCTGGAGCAGTGCACACCTTGCTCCAGACGGCCCTCGGATGCAGCTGACCCAGCACAGGACCCTGGGGTCCCAGCTGAGCAGCACAGCGAGGAGCCACCGCTCTGCAGGGAGCGGCCGACGTGGGGCCGAACCCATCAGAGCGAAAGCACGGCAAGATCCAGAGGGTTTCCTTCCACTTTGTGATGGCAACCACGGGGCTGGTGCCCGCCAGAAGTGGGTCAGAGGGGCGGCGGGGGCCGCTCCTGGGGGCTGCAGGGCACGGTGACCCCCCCGCTCCGTTCCAAAACGCCTCCAGCTGTGAGCGCACGGCACGGCTTGGAGAGCCGCCGCTGCACCGAGCGCAGCTCCTCGGATCAACGCTCCCTTCAGCTCGCCCTTCCCAGCTCCTGGCTGACCCTACGGTGTGGGCATGGCAGGGGGGGCACCATGGGGGGGGGGGGGCGGGGAGCTGCTCACTGAAGGGCAGCGGGGTGGACGCAGCGCGGCTGCCAGAGCGGGGCGCTCGCTGAGCATCTCGGAGCCTTCAGAGGCTTTGCTCTCACATCTCCAGTTGCCATCGGGAGTTTTTTGGTTTTGCTGAGTTTTACACGTAGATCTGTGGGGAAGCGGGGAGCTCCTGTGGGCATGAGGGAGAACTTTGTGCTGCGGGGGGGGGCAGAGCCCCGGCACGGCTGCCCACAAAGGTGGGGGAGACTCCATCTCTGCGGGGAGCCAAACCCACCTGGAAGCTCCGTGCGCAGCTGCTGGAGGGGCTGCTGGGGAGGCGGGGGGGGGGAGCTGCAGGGGTCCCTTCCAGCCCTACAGCTCTGGGTTCCGTCAGCCTGAGCACAAACCCATGTGGGAAATGGAACCCTGACCCTCAGCGCCGCGCAGCCGGCGCCGCTGCCGTGCCCCACGACCGGCAGCGCCGCCCCGCAGCCCGACGACGCTCAGAGCGCTTCCAGATGAAAAGCACCGGGGAAACAGACGTCGCTGTTTACGGCTCGGGAGAAAACATTTGGAAAGGAAACCCACGACAGAACACGGCGGCTTCACGAGAGCAGACAGAGGAGGGGCGGCCGACGCGAGAGCCGAGCGCGGAGCAGCGGGCAGCAGGCGCAGCCCCGGGGGAGGACGGCCGCGCTGCTCCCCGTCCAAGCAGGACGGACGCCTCCGGGACGCCCTGACCCCCACCCGGCCCACGGCGCCGCGCAGCCCCGGGCGCCACGCGGCCTCTTACCGTGCCGCGACCACCGGAGACTTCTTGCCGGGATCCAGCGCGGAGCCGGCCGGCTCTTCCCCCAGCGACCGCGTGTCCTTGTTCAGCTGCTGCAGGCGGGAGCTCAGCTCGCTGATCACAGTTGGCTTGTCGTCGTCAGCCCCGTGGATCGGCCGGCTCTCCATGGGGTCCCCCCATAGCTTGGACCTTCTCTGAAAGAGGTAGCGTGGCCGGCCAATGCTGGCGGACGCCAGCGTGGCCGCATGTTGCTGGGAGATGAGCTCGCTGTCCGAAGACTGCTTCAAAAGTGGGTCCCTGAAAGTAACTGGCCCCTTGCTGAGCTGGGACTTGAGTTTTGGCTTTGGAGGCACTGGTGGCTTCTCGAGTATAAAAGTTTGTCCGTCCGCAAAGGAAGTGTATGTGTCAGTGGGCTCCCCGCTCTCCGAGGACAGCGTCGACATGCTGGAGACCGTGGAGATGGTGCTCGTGGTCTCCAGGTGGTGGTCGCTCGAACTCCTCGTGTCCACCTCTTCCACGCCCGAGTCGGCCGCCGACTCCGGGGCCGCTGGGGCGTCGGGGGGCTTCCCTGAGGGTGTTCCGCCCGCGGTCGGAGGAGCTCCTGCTGCCGCTGGTGCGGATGGCGTGCTGGGCGCCGCCAGGTGGCTGACGGGGGTGCCGGGGGTGGTGACCAGGACCCCGTTGGCGAACTCGTCGGGCGGAGGCACCAACCCGATCTTGGCCAGCTCCTCCCTGGTCTCTTCGTCGCTCGAGGACAGCTGCGCCGGCGGCAGCGTCACGGTGTAGGGCTCCACCTCCTCCTCCGAGCTGCCCTGCCCCAGCGTCTTGTCGGCGGCGGCGGCGGCGGCGGGGCTGCCCGGCCCCTTCCCCGCAGGGCTGGGCTGCGGCTCCGCTTTGGGCGGCTCCGCCGGCTCCGCGCACGCTTCGGGCACCGCCGGCTTGTCCTCCTTCAGCTCAAGTCCGATCTCGTCTTGGCCGTTACTTGTGGCGTGAACCATGATCAGGCCGGCGGTCTTCTGCTGCGACGTGTCCACGATGCTGATGATCATGGACTTCTTGTCTTCCGGCTTCTTCTCCTCCTTGCCGGGCGCTTCCACCCTCGCCTCGGCTTCTTTCCTCAGCGTGGACGGGGTTCCCCACGGGCTCTTGGCGGGGGTCAGCGCCGCCGCCTCGGCCGCCACGGCCCCTTTCGCTCCGGGCGAATAGGCGGGGGACACCAGGCTCTCCAGCTCCACCCTCTCCGGTTCTTTGGTTTGGATGTCCACGAACAGCGGCGCCGCTCTGTCGGAGTCCGGGCTGTGGATCGGGGTGGGCGACCGGGATGGGACTTGGGTGGAGAGGGCCCTCTCCCTTGCGGCCAGCGCAAGCGCCAGTGGCGAGTTGGGATCCAGGGGCTTTCCCGTCAGGGGGTGGATGAACGTAGAGGATGAGCTGCTAATTAATGGCTTTAAAGCTGAGACGGGGGAAGGCAGTAGTACATCTCGGCTTCCTAACAACCGCTCATCGATAGACCTGGACTGCTGCAGGGATGGCATGTCGCTGCTGGGGGGGGTGCCTTCGATGGCCCCGACCGAGAGGAAGACAGTGGATTTGCGCTTCTCGTCCAGACGTCGGTCTCTGTCCTTCATGACCCCAGCGATGGCAGTGGCGAAGGGGATGCTCGTGGCTTCGACCTGCGCGAGGCCGGCGTGGTGCTGGTAGTCCACGCCGCTCAGGCGATGGCTCCGGCGGGTGGGCGAGGGCTCCCTGGTGAAGCCCCCCGTGATGGACAGGGCCGCCCTCTCCTGCGCGTCCTCCACCTGCAGCTGCTTGACCAGAGGGCTCTTCTTCCTCTGCGGCTTGGTGGGAGCGAACAGGCTGACGTTGAACTGCCCCATGTTGGCGTAGGGGTTGTCGATCACCCTCCCCTTCCTTTTCAGCTTCTCCGGAGGGGTTGCGGACGGGCCGGGCCGGGGGATCTCCGTCGGCTCCACGGGGAGATGGGAGGAATCCTGCAGGATTATCATGGATCGGGCCCTCTTCTGCCTTTCGGGATAGGGGATGGACGTCCTCGCCTGGTCGTACATCTCGGCCGCGCTGATGACCTGCGGCAGCCCGTGGAGCTTCGCCTCCAGGCTGGGCTTAAAGCTCGACCTGATGGTGTCGTAAGCTCTCCCTGGGGGCGGAGGTGGAGAGAAGGATGGAGGGGGGCCCGTGTCGAAGTAGTATGGAGAAGGAGGCGGGGGTGGGGCCGTCTGGGGGGGCGGTGGGATCCCGTGCCCTTCCCTAACGGTGTCTTGCATCGATGTGCTCCGCGGAAACTTCCCATCCAGCAAAGAAGCAGCAAGTTTCTCGTCTTCACCTGGAAAACAGGAACGACAGAGAGGTCAGGGGGGGCTCCCAGGGGGGCTCAGAGCACAGCACCCACGACGGCGTGGGGGAACCAGATCCCCTTCCTCCCCCCCAGCCCCGCATTCGTTTGGAGGCGGCTTCCCGCTCTGCCTTCCCTTGGCTCGACGCAAACATTTGCAGTTTGGCCCCTTGCTCACATTCCCAGAACGGTTGGGTCATGGGAAGGCCTTGAAGACCATCCAGCCCCACCGCATCGCACCGCACAGCACCTCCCCACGGCCTCGGGCAGCTCCAGGGATGGGGCACCCACCACCACAGACCCTCAAGTCATCCCCCATCGCTCTCAGCCCAGCAGACAGCGCTGCCAGTGAGGGAGGCACAATGGAGGGGACACAACCAGGGCGGCTGAATGTTCCGTGCCACCCAACGTTGGTGTCGTAGCAGAAGATGAGCTGGCAGTGACTCCAGGTGGCCCAGAAGGCCCTCGGCAGCCCAGGCTGTACTGGAAGCGGCGCTGCCAACAGGAGCAAGGAAAGGATCATCTCTCCGTCCTCAGCACCTGGAGGTCACACCTTGAGTACTGAGCTCAGTTTTGGGCGCATCACCACAAGACAGTGAGGCCCTGGAGAGCGTTCAGAGAAAGGCAATTAAGCTCTGGCTGGTCTGGATTGTGAGCCTTGCGAGTCGCAGCTGAGGGGACGGGGATTATTTAGTCTGCAGAAGAGGAACAGGGGGGACCTCATCGCTCTGCACAACAAGCTGAAGGGAGGATTTAGCATTAAACGTGGAGGTTGGTGGCCCTGCACGTGGCAGGGGGGTTGGAGATTCATGATCCTTGAGGTCCCTTCCAACCCTGGCCATTCTGTGATTGATTCTGTGAGGAAGTGGTCAACCTCTTCTCCCACACAGTAACAGGACTAAAGATAACGGTCTCAAGTCGAGTCAGGGAGACTGAGCTTGGACGTCACCAACATAATTGCCAATTGAGGGGATGGGGCGCAAAGGGGCTGCCCAGGGACGTGGTGGAGTCACTGACCCTGGAAGCATTCAATAAATCTTAATGCGATGCCGTGAGGGACGTGGGGAGGCGTTCAAAGCCAGGCTGGATGGGGCTGTGAGCAACCTGGTCTGGTGGGAAGTGTCCCTGCCTGTAGCAGGGGGTTGGAACTGGGTGATCTTAAAGGTTCCTTCCAACCCAAACCATTCTGTGCTTCTATGATTCGATTCCAGCCAAGCCGGCCACTCTCCAGCCCTGTGTAGTGCCAACAGAAGGCAGCCCTGCACCATTGCAGCCCTGCTCCACTGCAGCCCGGCTCCACTGCAGCCCTACTGAATTACAGCCCTGCTCTACTGCAGCCCTGCTCTACTGCAGCCCTGCTGCATTGCAGCCCTGCTCTACTGCAACCCTACTGAATTACAGCCCTGCTCCACTGCAGCCCTGCTCTACTGCAGCCCTGCTCCATTGCAGCCCTGCTCCATTGCAGCCCTGCTCCATTGCAGCCCTGCTCTACTGCAGCCCTGCTCCATTACAGCCCTGCTCCATTGCAGCCCTGCTCCATTGCAGCCCTGCTCCATTGCAGCCCTGCTCTACTGCAGCCCTGCTCCACTGCAGCCCTGCTCTATTGCAGCCCTGCTCTATTGCAGCCCTGCTGCATTGCAGCCCTGCTCCATTACAGTCCTGCTCCATTACAGCCCTGCTGCATTGCAGCCCTGCTCCACTGCAGCCCTACTGAATTACAGCCCTGCTCCACTGCAGCCCTGCTGCATTACAGCCCTGCTCTACTGCAGCCCTGCTCTACTGCAGCCCTGCTCCATTGCAGCCCCGCTCCATTGCAGCCCTGCTGCATTGTAGCCCTAACGAATAACAGCCCTGCTGCATTACAGCCCTGCTCCACTGCAGCCCTGCTGCATTACAGCCCTGCTCTACTGCAGCCCTGCTCCATTGCAGCCCTGCTGCATTACAGCCCTGCTCCATTGCAGCCCTGCTCCATTGCAGCCCTGCTCCATTGCAGCCCTGCTCTACTGCAGCCCTGCTCTACTGCAGCCCTGCTCCACTCCAGCCCTGCTCTATTGCAGCCCTGCTGCATTACAGCCCTGCTCTACTGCAACCGTACTGAATTACAGCCCTGCTCCATTGCAGCCCTGCTCCATTACAGCCCTGCTGCATTACAGCCCTGCTCTACTGCAGCCCGGCCCCATTGCAGCCCCATTCCACTTCAGCCCTGCTGCACTGCAGCCCCCTCACCCAACCATGCCCAGCTCTCCCACAGCGCAGCTCCTCGCCCCGCTCCCCTTCGTGCCTCACACATGCTGCAACGTGCCAGACGGAGCTCGGCAGCAGGCCTGGCAGAGATGTCAGCCTGCAAAGCACCCGGGGGAGGCGCTGCCATTGTCAGCAGCATCCTCCTACCTGGGCACAGAGCGCACCCAGAGCTGCAGCCGCGTCCTGGCCCAGCTCTGCTCTGCGCCGCAGTGCCCAGCAGTGCTCCACGCACCTGAGCAATCCTACCAGCCACCTGCAGACGTGGAGCCCGTCAGGCTTCCACAGTTGCTGCTGTGCTACTTCTGTTCCCAACTGATGCTTTTCTTTACGATACGAGGTTTTTTTCCAACGGGGTGCCCCCAAAAGACACCCGAAACGCTGCTGAGCGCAGCGCTAAGTTGGACCCCAAAAGGACCTCGGGAGGGCGAGCGGTGGGGCAGCAGGAAGCTCTGGAATTTCTAGGAGGACAAACACAAAATCCTGCAGCTAGAAGGAAGAACCCATTGGGACCAGACAGGGGGAAGGATGGAGTGGGAAAGAACCCCACAGCCTGACCGGCAGTGAGCTGAGGGTGCACCGAGCTGCACGGGGCAACACCTGCTCTGCATCCAAAGCAGCACAGCAGAGCAAAGGAGGGCATCTGCACCCCTGCTCTGCAGACGGGGAGGGCTCAGCACAGGAGGGATGCGGAGCTGTAGGAGCTCAGCCCAGAGGAGGGCCAGAAAAATGGCCCAAAGGATGGAACAGCTCTCCTGTGGGGATGGGCTGAGGCTGTGCAGATGGAGAGGAGAAGGCTGCGAGGGGACCTGAGAGCAGTCTGTCGGTATCCAAAGGGGAGCTGCAGGGAAGGAGGGGACGGACAACTGAGCAGGGTGTGTGGTGATGGAATGAGGGGAAATGGCTTCAAGCTCAAGGAGGGGAGATTCAGGTGGGATATAAGGGAAAAGCCTTTCCTGGTGAGGGCAGAGAGGCACCGCGCAGGCTGCACAGTGACTTTCAAGGCTGGGCTGGATCAGGCCCTGCCCTGGGCAACCTGATGGAGCTGTGGTGTCCCTGTCCAAAGCAGGGAGCTGCACGAGCTGAGCTGTGAAGGTCCCTTCCAACGCTAAGGATCCAACGCTTTCACGGTTCTAATGTGAGCAGGGGCAACTGTGAGAGATGGAGCAAAGAGATTTCATCCCTCTCATCCACCACCGATGACGCTGCACTCGTGTCCACTTCTGGGGCTCTTAATACAAGAATCACGCCAACAAAGAATCTCAGAATCACTCGGGTGGAAAAAACCTCTGAGACCCCCCCCAACCCCACGCACTGAGATGTGCCCCACTGCCCACCTCCCCCAGTGCCACATCCCTGTGCTCACTGAACACCCCCAGGGATGGGGGCTGCCCTGGGCAGCTGTGCAGTGCTGATTGCAGCACAGGTTGTTCCCAATTCCAACCCTCCCCGTTGCACCCTGAGCCCATCCCCTCCCCTCCCATCCCCATTCCCTGTGCATGGAGACCAACCCCTCCTTCACTCCAGCCTCCTTTCCCCAGTGGCGCAGTGCTGAGCTCCCCCTGAGCCCCTCTGCCCCAACGCCTTCAGCAAGAAACCCCACACCAGTGGGGTCACATCGGGGATCCCAGAGCTCTTTCCAACCCCAACAGCTCCGTGACTCCATGCGCCCACCCCCACACCTCCAAGGTTAACACGAATTCCTCCTGCTAAGCACATTCCTTTGTTCACCTCTGCCTCAAAGCTGCCCTGGGCAATGGGCTGAGCACAGCCCCCAGGTGGGCACTGCAGCACCCAGACCTTTCTGTGGGGCTCAGGGACCCCCGAGCAGAGCTGCACTGCACGGAGCAGAGCACCCCCAGGGCAGAGCCAGCAGCTCCAATGAATCCTCCAGCAACGCGTCCAACCGCAGCCCCCTCCATCACGGCGTGCAGCACTGATGGCTCTGGCCAACACAGCCGTGATGCTTTCGTTGCCATAACAGCCTCCATCCCCGTGGGAATGCAAGGCACAGCTTCCACCTGGGAACCATTCCCAGGAACCAATCCACACCGTGGGGATGTGAGGATCCACACCCTCCATCCCATCGCTGTTCCTGAGCCCCTCCTTCCAGGACCCCTTCCCATGGGGTGCTCCTCGTGTTGCCGTGGAAATGTTGGCTCCCTTTGCAGCAAGGCAGGCTTTCCTTAATTCCTTTTGCCTCGAGAAATGCTGAGATGCGAACCTCTCTGACCTTCTGGTCTGGATTGCTGAGCAGCCACGCCATGCTCCACGTGCAGACAGCACCCAGCCCCCCACCAGAGCCCCCCCAAGCCCTCCTGTGTGCACAGCCTGCCTGGCACGCCATGGGTGTCACGCTGGGTGTCACACTGTTGGTGTCACACCGTGGCCATCACGCACAGCTCACAGAGGGCTCTCAAACACTGCAGCCCCATCCCCAGTGCTCAGGTTGGGCTGTTTTCTATATCAGCCAATCCTAGGAGATGTAACCCAACCCGGCCGACCTGCAGGTTCCCTCAGCAAGGAATCCATTGCAGTGAGAGGGGGAGGGATGGGCGCTGCTGCCCGGCGCCGCCTGCACCGATCCCTGCCTGCTGCATTGGACCCACGGCGCTCACAGCCCTTTCCAGCCCAACCAGCGATGGGTCCATGATTCCAAACCTCCTCTGCACCACTGTATCATGCATGGGTTCAGCTGCATTCTTGTGAAAGAGCCACAGGCTGCTTTCACAACCACAGCTGAACTCCTTACGGCACGGATCTCGCCTTTAACAAATCCCGCTCTGCTTTATGACCCGCCTCTGAGCTCAGACGCTGTTTCACACAACGGCTCCCCTTCAAAACAACCTGGAGCCGGACTGAGCCTCAAGCAGCCCCTGCTCACAAGCATTTCAGACATCTGGAGCACGAGGAGCACGCACTGCTGCCCTCCCCATGCGCTCCCAGGCGCAGCACAGCACTCATCTCCACGGCAGCACGCCGCGATGCCGTCCATTCAACACCCACTCCTCCTTTCTGAGCTCATCTCCTCCGTTTGCTTTGCAGATTCATCACACGCACGCCACAATACCTCCGGCTTTCTACAACTCTCAGCCCCGTCTCACGTGGGGCAGCAGCTGCTTTTACACAAACAGGAATGGGAGGCGCAGATGCGCCGCAATCCCGCGGCCCCGTGCGTAAAACAAAGCGCATTTTGCGTGCGGCTCTTCGCCTTTGCCTGGGTTCCTCTCACATCCTGGCTGGGATTACGCTGCTCTCCGCTGCGTCTCTAGGCAGAATTTACCTCCTATCTGCTCCCGGTGTGCGTTAAAGGCACAATCAGTTCTGGCATCACCGCTGCATCCAAAGCCTCATGAGGGATGAGCACCCGGCGCAGCTCCAGCCCCACGGACCAGCAGGGGAAACCCGACGACACACAGCACAGAAAAGAAAACCGGGCCACTCCACTGCCATGGGGCCACCACCTCCAGTCCACTGTGCCACCACCTCCCTTCCATCCTGCCATCAGCCTTGCCCATGGCGCCACCACCTCTTGTCTATAAGCGCCACAGCATCACAGAACTGGAGGGGTTGGAAGAGACCTCTAGAGCTCATGGAGTCCAATCCCCTGCCCAAGCAGTTCCAGCACCAGGTCGCACAGGCAGGCGTCCAGGCATCTGCACAGGAGACCCCACAGCCCTGGCAGCCATGTCCCATTGAGGTCCACATCGTCCCATTGGGGTCCCCACATCCCATTGGGGTCCCAGAGTGCCATTGAGGTCCCATGTCCCCTTGGGATCCTCCATGTCCCATTAGGGTTCCCACGTCCCATTGATGTCCCCACATGCCATTGGGGTCCCCATGTCCCATTGGGGTCACAGCATCACAGCATCACAGAATCGCAGGGGTTGTTGGGGACCCCCAGAGCTCACGGAGTCCAACCCCCTGCCCAAGCACTTCCTGCACCGGGCCGCACAGGTCGGCATCCAGGTGAGACATGAACATCTGCACAGAAGGAGACCCCACAGCCCTGGCAGCCATGTCCCATTGGGATCCCCACATCCAATTGAGGTCCCCATGTCCCATTGGGGTCCCCACGTCCCATTGGGGTCCCAGAGTGCCACTGAGGTCCCCGTGTCCCCTTGGGATCCTCCATGTCCCATTGGGGTCCCCATGTCCCATTAGGGTCCCCATGTTCCATCGAGGTCCCCACGTCCCATTGGGCTCACAGCATCACACCACCCCTGGCAGCCTGTTCCAGCACTCCGTCGCCTCACCTCCAGAAGTCCTCACGCACATCCGTGCAGAACTTCAAATGCTGCAGCTGATGGCTGTTTCCCCTCATCCTGTCTCCACGCGCCGCTGAGCAGAGCCTGGCCTCACCACCACGGCCCCCACACCTCAGATATTTACAGACCTGGATCCGGTCCCCTCTCAGCCTTCTTTCCTCCATGCTGAACAGACCCAGTTCACTCAGCCTTTCCCCATAGCAGAGATGCTCCAGGCCCCTCACCATCTTGGTGGCCTCCGCTGGACTCTTCCCAAGAGCTCCCTGTCTGTTTTGTGCTGGGGAGCCCAGAATTGGACGCAGTGCTCCAGGTGAGGCCTCAGCAGGGCAGAGCAGAGGGGGAGGATCAACTCCCTCGACCTGCTGGCCACGCTCTGTGCAATGCACCCCAGGATGCCATTGGCCCTCTTGGCCACAAGGGCACACTGCTGGCTCATGGCAACCTGTCGTCCACCAGGACACCCAGGTCCCTCTGTGCAGAGCTCCTCTCCAGCAGCTCATCCCCCAACCTGTACTGGTGCCACCACCTCTTATTCATGGTGCCACCACTCCTCCTCTATGGTGCCACCACCTCCTGCCCATCCTGCCACCTCTTATCCACGGTGCCACCACCTCTTCTCCATGGTGCCACCATTCCTCCTCCACGGTGCCACCACCTCTCGTCTGTAAGTGCTACGACCCCCTGTCCATCCTGCCACCACCTCTTCTCCATTGTGCCAACACTCCTTGCCCACGGTGCCACCACCCCCTGTCCATCCTGCCATTGTGCCTTGTCCACAGTGCCACCACCTCTTGTCCATGTGCCACCATGCCTTGTCCATCCTATCACCACCCCCTGTTCACAGGGCCACCAAGCTCTTGTCCACGGTGCCATGCTTTGTTCATGGTGCCACCACCTCCTGTCTATAAGTGCCCCCCACCTCCTGCCCACCCTGCCATCGTGCCTTGGCCACAGTGCCACCACCTCTTCTCCACGGTGCCACCATTCCTCCTCCACGGTGCCACCACCTCTCATCTGTAAGTGCTACGACCCCCTGTCCATCCTGCCACCACCTCTTCTCCATGGTGCCACCACT
>NW_024966521.1:22063-23377 GCF_019238085.1 Lagopus leucura
GCCACCTCTTCTCGCCCATCCTGCCACCTCTTCTCCATGGTGCCACCCCTCCTTGCCCATGGTGCCATCACCTCTTGACTATAAATGCCACCACCTCTTCTCCATGGTGCCACCACTCCTTGCCCATGGTGCCACCACTTCTCACCCATCCTGCCACCTCTTCTCCATGGTGCCACCATTTCTCACCCATGCTGCCACCTCTTCTCCGTGGTGCCACCCCTCCTTGCCCATCGTGCCACCACCTCTTTTCTCTAAGTGCCACCACCCTCTGTCCATCCTGCCACCTCCCCTCGTCCAGAAGTGCCAACTCCTGCCCATGGTGCCACCACCTCTTGTCTGTAAGTGCCACCACTCCTTGCCCATCATCCCGCCGCCCCCAGTCCGTTCTTCTCCCACCCCTGCCCCCAATGCCACCTCCCCCTGCCCCCCTGCTGCACCCTCTGCTCTGCAGACTCTCCCCTTCACCCTTCCCTGCCACCACCGCAGCCCCAACGTCCTCAGGGCAGAACTCCCCAAATGATCCCATTTTGAGACCATTGTGGGGTCCCATTCTGAGTCCTTTATGGGGTCCCATTTTGAGACCTTCATGAGATCCCATTTTGAGTCCTTTATGGGGTCCCATTTTGAGACCTTCATGGGGTCCCATTTTGAGTCCTTTATGGGGTCCCATTTTGAGACCTTCATGGGATCCCATTTTGAGTCCTTTATGGGGTCCCCTTTTGAGACCATTATGGGGTCCCATTTTGAGACCTTCATGAGGTCCCATTTTGAGACCATTGTGGGGTCCCATTTTGAGACCTTTATGGGGTCCCATTTTGAGTCCTTTATGGGGTCCCATTTTGAGTCCTTAATGGGGTCCCATTTTGAGACCTCCATGGGGTCCCATTTTGAGACCTTTATGGGGTCCCATTCTGAGTCCTTTATGGGGTCCCATTTTGAGACCTTCATGAGGTCCCATTTTGAGACCTTTATGGGGTCCCATTTTGAGTCCTTTATGGGGTCCCATTTTGAGACCTTCATGGGATCCCATTTTGAGTCCTTTATGGGGTCCCATTTTGAGTCCTTTATGGGATCCCATTTTGAGACCTTTATGGGGTCCCATTTTGAGTCCTTTATGGGGTCCCATTTTGAGACCTTTATGGGGTCCCATTTTGAGACCTTCATGGGATCCCATTTTGAGTCCTTTATGGGGTCCCATTTTGAGACCTTCATGATGTCCCATTTTGAGTCCTTTATGGGATCCCATTTTGAGTCCTTCATGATGTCCCATTTTGAGTCCTTTATGGGGTCCCATTTTGAGACCTTCATGGGATC
>NW_024966522.1:0-2263 GCF_019238085.1 Lagopus leucura
GTACTGATTTTATAAGAGCGAGCTGCCAGGGTTGTTGTGCACCATTTGTTCCAGTAACAGTGGTGATTATTTTGATTTCCTCACAGTTAAAAGCAGGAATCGGGGGCTGAGGAGTAGAAGGGATAAAAAGTCAGTTAAAACTTCTACTGCTGTCACAGTAAATAATAATTGTTTAAAAATCTGCAAACTTAGGCTGGTTTGTGTGTCTGGAGAGGTAAAACGTTTCGCTCCACAACGATGAAGCGATTTTTAAAAAGCTTGGGAGGTGAATGCGTTTTAAAAAGCAGAAATATGAAAGATGGAAAGTAGTGAATCTGTGGTGATGGGTCTTGGGGGTGTTATCGCAAGCAAGGAAGAAAGGGTGAAAGAGCTTTTGGGATGTTTGTGAGTTGAAATAGGAGTTCTGGATCAGCTTTGAAAAAGCAGCAGCTCTGTGCTGGGCAACGTGCTGCTGGAAGGTGCAGTAAGTGAACGTTTTGTTAGGAAACTTCAGGGGTTGGTGTTTGAGTAAAGATGCGTGAAATTGAGACCTGAAAGGGAAAAAAAGATCCAAGGCTTGATTCTTGAGATGAAAGAACCTCAAGTAGGTGTGCATGAGAGGTGGTGTGGATCTGCCTGAGGGCAGGGAGGCCCTGCAGAGGGATCTAGATAAGCTGGATCCCTGGGCTGAGGTGAATGGGATGAGGTTCAACAAGGCCAAGTGCCGGGTCCTGCGTTTGTGCACAACAACCCCATGCAGCGTTACAGGATTGGGGATGAGTGGTTGGATGACTGTGGAGAGGAAAGGGATGTGGGGGTGTTGGTTGATGCTCGGCTGAACATGAGCCCACAGTGTGCCCAGGTGGCCAAGAGGGCCAGCGGCATCCTGGCCTGCATTAGAAATGGTGTGGCCAGCAGGAGCAGGGAGGTGAGCATCCCCTCTACTCAGCACTGGTGAGGCTGCACCTCGAGTGCTGTGTTCAGTTTTGTGCCCCTCACTACAAGAAAGACATGGAGACCCTGGAACGTGTGCAGAGAAGGGCAATGAAACTGGTGAGGGATCTGGAGCACAAGTCTTACGAGGAGCGGCTGAGGGAGCTGGGATTGTTCAGTCTGCAGAAGAGGAGCTCAGGGGAGGCCTCATAGCACTCTACAACTTCCTGAAGGGAGGCTGTGGTGGAAAAGGGTCTGGCCTCTTCTCCCAGGCAAATAGTAGGACCCGAGGAAACGGCCAGAAGTTGTTCCAGAGGAGGTTTAGGTTGGACATGAGGAGAAACTTCTTCTCTCACAGGGTGGTCAGGCACTGCAATGGCTGCCCAGGGAGGTGGTGGAGTCGCCGTCCCTGGCAGCGTTCAAGAGGCGCCTGGATGAGGAGCTACGAGATGTGGGTTAGTGCTTGTGGTACTGATAGCAATGGGAGGGGTTGGACTGGATGATCTTGCAGTTTCCAACCTTGTGATTCTGTGATTTTTTTCTTTGTAAGAAGAAGACACCATTGGTCATCCTGGGACTTCCTGGGTTTTAGAAACCAAACAAATACAACAGCGAGGGAAAGGCAAGCTACAGGAAAGAAATTTACACTAATTGGCCTTTAATCAAGGGGCAAGGAACTTGTGAATCCTGCTGTGGGATGGCTCCTGCTGTGGGCTGCTTCTGCCCAGCCTGCACTGAACATCACTGATGGATGATGGTCAGCCTGCTCCTTCCCTGAGCCGGGCACTTGGGCCCAAAGAGGGTGGTTTGTCTTTGGCTGAAAAAGCCATGGCATGCTCCCATCCTCAGACCTGTTCTGATCCCTCAATCAGTTGTTTCAGGCTACTAAGTCACTCAGTAGTGTGATGAATGTAAAAAGCAACAACACACCTGTTTGTAGTTCAAATGCCTAGCTTGCACCAAAGAGCACAAGGAAACCAGCAGGTTCTCCCCAAGAAGCCATGGAGTTGAGGACGTTATCTCTTGCATATTGTCCTGCATGACCACGTTTGCCCACCCCTGGCAGAGCCATTCACCCTTACCTTGGTCCTGAGCGGGGCAATGGGCACATCTTTGGTGGAGACAACGAGCAGCACGATGCCTGTCAGTCCTGCCACGATCACCAGCCAGGGAGGAAGGAGCTCTCGCCAAGACATGGAGCACTTTATACTTTTTCAGACAGTAAAAGAGGAAGCACAGGAGCAGCACAGAGCCCACATCTGACAGCGGATCCTTTCGGCAGGCTTTAAAAAGAGGAGAAAGGTGGAGCCGGGGCCAGTCTCTGGCTTCAGCCCAATCCCAAGCCGCAGGA
>NW_024966522.1:2363-5207 GCF_019238085.1 Lagopus leucura
TGAGGACGTTATCTCTTGCATATTGTCCTGCATGACCACGTTTGCCCACCCCTGGCAGAGCCATTCACCCTTACCTTGGTCCTGAGCGGGGCAATGGGCACATCTTTGGTGGAGACAACGAGCAGCACGATGCCTGTCAGTCCTGCCATGATCACCAGCCAGGGAGGAAGGAGCTCTCGCCAAGACATGGAGCACTTTATACTTTTTCAGACAGTAAAAGAGGAAGCACAGGAGCAGCACAGAGCCCACATCTGACAGCGGATCCTTTCGGCAGGCTTTAAAAAGAGGAGAAAGGTGGAGCCGGGGCCAGTCTCTGGCTTCAGCCCAATCCCAAGCCGCAGGACCATGAGAACCACATGGGCTGAGCCATGAGTCCTTTGCCGGCCATGCAGTTGGTGCAGCTGGCTTTGTGCCATCCCAGCGCTCACTCAACAGCGCTGCAACCTCGAAACCGCCCTGGGCGATGGTGTTGAGGTAAACAAAAATGCTGGGCGAACTCTGTTTAATAAGCAGAAAGCAGGCAAACTCTCATCGCTTTGGTATTCTGTGCCTGGCAGTGCTAGTGAGAGCTGCCAAAATTAGAAGTCAGGAAACTCCTTGTAGCTGGGTTTCCTTTTCATCCGAGAGCTGCGCACGGCTCCACTGTGGGTCTGGGGCACTCCCTGCAACATGCCTTTGTCTGTGAGAGGTGGTTTTGGCATACTGGGAAAATGTCTGTATGTTTGGGTTTCCATGTGCAGGAGGCTCTGGGTGGCTTACCCTTTGCTATGGGGGCTGCTCGGGCCGTTTGTCCACCCGAGATGAGATCGCTATCAGTGCCTGCATGCCCCTTCTCAGCATCCCCATGGGATGGACAGCCCTAGACTTAACAAAACGTGCCCCTCTTCCTCCTTTCCTATGTCACAAAGACACATCTCTGAAACCAGAATTTCTGAAGAAAAATCTCATAGCCACAGGAGGGATATTTCCTTCAAGTATTCTGATCAGTTTCCTAGTGATTGGGTCCAGTAATAAAACTGCAGCTGCTCTAAAAGATTTTTGGCTTGAGCAATCTGGGCTGTTAATTGGTACAGACTTGTCCCAGTGGCCACTGGAGGCTTCCCCTGTCAGGCCTCTTCCTGCAGAACCAGAAGAATGGCACCCAAAAACACCATTCTGGTGTGTTTGGAGATGTGTGTCGTAGTGTTAGAGCTGTTTAAGCCTTGTTTTCCTGCAGATTCAGAGTCATGTTGGGGTTTTGTGGCTCACACCAGGGTGTTTGTCTGAGAGATCGTGCCTGTGGGCTGCTCATGGCAGTTCATACCAACATTGTGGCACTGAAAAAGAGGCAACCTTGAGACAAGGGGTTCTTATTTTTGCCCCTGCTTCAGGTGGACTGGGAGGCTCTAAATCATGAAGTTAGAGTTGTTCTGCCAACTGCTGGGCAGTTGCCAGAAGGGTTTTTGTGATGACTTGAATTTGAACTTCTTTGAACTAAAAATGTGCAAATATTCCTATGCAGCCACAAGGGAAAGTACTGCAATCTGCTTCTGCGTGCCATGTCTGGATAGGTTGTCTGAGGTACGAGGTGTCCGTGTAAAAACTCATACAAATCTCAAAGTAACCCAGCTGGAGATTCCAGCCAGGCAGGGAAGAGAACAACCTGGGGCATGGCAGGAGATCTCATGGAGAATAAAAGTAGGATTATTATTCCACTCTGTAGCAACTATCCTGAAAGTTTGGTCCTGTGGAGGCCAAAGGATGGTTGTGGAAGGGCTCCTTTCCCTTGCTGTCTGTTGCAAATCTCCCAAAACACAGCCAAAAGACAAGAGCTTGGGAGGAGACACTGATTTATTCTGCACAGGGTGTGAGGTGGGATATTCCCACAAATCTAGTGCACAGTCTGTACACTGGCTTCTGTTATAATCCAATAAGTTTTCATGACTCACCTATCTAATATGTAATGACAGAAAAAGAGGGAATGGCCTCAAGCTGCACTAGGAGAGGTTCAGGTGCGGATGTTAGGAAGAATTTCTGCCCCAGAGGGAGGTGTTCCATCCCCCAGAGCATTTCTGTGGCCCTCCTGTGGATGTGCTCCAACAGGTCCCCATCTCTCATAACCACTCCTACCTAGTGCATATTCATAGGATTACGTACATACTAGGTTACATGACATATTTGAATCTTCTGAGCTCATTTGGGACCTTCAGTGTTCTTTGGTGGAAGTCTGGGGAGGTGTCCCACTCTTTGGTTATCCATGGGTATAAGGACACCTCGTCCCTTCTGGCTGGCCGCTGTCTGGGACTTGTACCTCCTCTGGATGGCTGTCCTTGTTCCTTATTTACGGCACCCGGATCTTTGAAGAGAAGGTCCATCACAGGAAGGTTGTTTTTCTGCGATAAGGAGGACGTCTGGAACTTAAAGCTGTGCTTGAGCCTTCAGCCACACAAAAATGTTAAATAATCGCCTTCTGAGTCATCTCCCTTTATGATGTTCGCTGCTTTTCCCGATCTCATCCCCTCCTTCCCGGGATCAGCCGCGAGGTCTCAGCTTCCCGGAACGTTTGTTCGGCGGATCGAGTTCCGGACGGACGGAACGAGCGTCGGACCGCGCCGCGCTGGGGGACCGGGAGCGGACGGGCCGCGGCGGGAGCGGGGCCGGCTGGGCGGCGAGGAGGCCCGGGTGGTGTCCGTGCTTTGTTTTGGGGTGAGAGGGCCGCGGGTGGTGCCTGTGCTTTGCTCCGTGCTCTTTTGGCCCCTTTTTTAATTATTATTTTTTTAGCAGCCTTTGCTGACCGCCTCTGTCCCCCGTTTGTGTTGGCAGACAGAAAATGGGGTCCTGCTGCCCTCGCTGCAGTCGGCCCTG
>NW_024966522.1:5217-7185 GCF_019238085.1 Lagopus leucura
GTGCTTGGGCTGGCAATTGTGGGGCCATGAACCCGTCGGCTCTCCCCTGAAATTCTGCTGGTTTTCTTGTTGGTCTTCCCAACGGGTGGCCTTTCAGCCCAGCTGTAACTGCTGGCCACAGGCTGTGAGCATGCCTTTGCTCTCCAAGGACCGCTAGCAAAAGCACAAAGGAGGGGAAGTGGCCCAGGAGGAAGAAAGGCGTCCCTGCACTCAGCCCCTTGAGCTTGCCTTCCCTGATGGCTTTTTCAGCCTTGGGCTGTACTGAGGGCTGCCGTTTGCCCCGGGAAGCCCAGCTGCATGCAGCAGCCGTGGCCTGCACATCAGCCTGGCGTTGAGGCACGAGGAGTTGAGGTGTGGGTGGGACGGCGTGAAGAGCAGCGCTGGGAGTGGGGAGGAGGAGAGGGCAGCAGGAGAACGTGCCTGGGGCCCAGAGCTCAGGAAAGGAGCCGGTTGCCAAGAGAAAGCCAGCTTCCACTATTTCTAAGTGGTCGTTGCATCCTAGGTCTGGGTCTGGATGCAGCGGGGCTGAGTCACCTGCAGCAGCTCCTCGGGGCTGGGTCTGAGCCCGGCGCCCGGGGCTGCGCTGCCTGCAGGAGGGCTGGGGCTGGGGCAGCTGGTGCGGGTGCAGCACGTGGGGATGTGGGAGGGCGTGCAGCAGGGGGGGCGGTTGGGCCCGAGCCCCGCTGGCATTTGTCACAGCACAGGGACTGCGGGGGACGCCGGCAGCGCAGAGCGGGGAAAGCTGGGCTGTGTGTAGGCCGGGGTATGAAATCTTCCCTTGGCACACAGGGAGCTGCTGAGGTTTTCCCCCAAGTCTTCGTGCTCTCACATAATAAGGCTCTGCAGCAAAAGCAGCCGGGCACTCCTGATCCTTGGGGCTCAGGAAAGGGCCAGAAGAAGAGGGGTGGCCAGCAGGGACAGGGAGGCGATCGTCCCCCTGTGCCCCCACTCTGCTCTTGTGAGGCCCCATCTGCAGCGCTGCGTCCAGGTCTGGAGCCCCCAGTGCAAGGAGGACAGGGAGCTGTTGGAGAGGGGCCAGAGGAGCCACAGAGATGAGCAGGGGGCTGGAGCAGCTCCCTTACGAAGACAGGCTGAGGAGCTGGGCTCATTTGGCCTGCAGAAGAGAAGGCTGCGGGGTGACCTCAGTGCAGGCTGCAGTGCCTGAAGGGAGCCTACAAACAGGAGGGGAATCAACTCCTGGAATGGGGAGATAACAGCAGGACAAGGGGAAATGGTTTGAAATTGAGGGAGGGGAGATTGAGGTTGGACGCCAGGGGGAAATTCTTCACAGTGCGGTGAGGTGCTGGAACAGCTGCCCAGAGAGGCTGTGATGCCCCGTCCACCCCTGGAGGTGTTTGAGGCTAGTTGGATGGGGCCCTGGGCAGCCTGGGCTGCTATGGAATGGGGAGGTTGGTGGCCCTGCGTGTGGCGGGGGGTTGGAGATTCGTGATCCTTGAGGTCCCTTCCAACCCTGGCCGTTCTGTGATCCTTGTGATCCTTTGCTGTTTCATGTTCCTGCTGCTGCTGCAGAGGTTGATGTTGATTTACTCTGTTTTCCTTGTTGTTTTTCTGTTGCTTGTCTTGATTTCTTGCTCCTTCTGCATTGCAATGCATTGTTTTTTTTTCCAGTTTTGTTGATTTTCTTTTCCCTTCTGTTTCTGTTCTTTGAAGCCCATTTTCCTTTCCTAAGCACATTCCCTACTGTTCGCAAGGATTTCAGCTGATTTAGCTTTGCTTTCCTTGGCTTTTTAGTACTTGCCCTTTCCTTTATTTTTCCTGGTTTTCTTGGCTTTGGTTTGCTCTTTGGTTTTGCGTTAGTATCTTGGCCCTGCATTGCTTTTAAATTTTCATTCTTTCTTTCCATTGCTATGCATTGATGAACGTTTTTATCAGTTTCCTTTGCTTGGATTCTTTGCTTTGTCATGATCGTGTATTGAATTCACTGGCTTTCCTCTTGTACCTCTCGAC
>NW_024966523.1:0-1001 GCF_019238085.1 Lagopus leucura
CGCTTATGGGGACACTTATGGGATCAATCATGAGGTCACTTATGGGGGCATTTATAGGGGCACTTATGGGGTTACTTATAGGGTTGCTTATGGGGTCGCTTATAGAGTCGCTTGTAGGGGCGCTTATGGGGTCACTTATAGAGGCACTTATAGGGTCGCTTATGGGGTTGCTTATAGGATCTCTTACAGGGCCGCTTAAAGGGGTGCTTATAGGGTCGCTTATAGGGTCACTTATGGGATCACACACCTTATGGGGTCACAAACCCATATAGGGTCAGCCAGCCCTATAGGGTCACTGTCCCCATTCCCCCCCAGTGTCCCCCACTGTCCCCATATCCCCAAAGATGTCCCCAATGATTCCCCCAATGTCCCCAAAAATGTCCCCAACACTGTCCCCAGCGATGTCCCCATTGTCCCCCACTGTCCCCATATCCTCAACGATGTCCTCAACAATGTCCCCAATGTCCCCAATGTCCCCGTATCCCCAAAGGTGTCCCCTAAGATGTTCCCAACAATGTCCCCAATGTCCCCCACTGTCCCCATCTCCCCAATGACGTCCCCCACACTCCCCCAACAGTGTCCCCGCTGTCCCCAACGCTGTCCCCAGCGATGTCCCCCCCCCTCCCCCCCCCGATGTCCCCAATGTCCCCCGTTTGTCCCCAGGGCTGCAGCGGGCGCTGCTGGCAGCACAGCGCTGGGACGGGCGCAGTGACGGCTCCACAGGTGGGTTGGGGACACTAAATGTCACCACCCCCCCCCCCCCAATGTCCCCAAGGGGGGGGGGGGACCCACAAGGCCCCCCTCACACTCCCCCAGGGGGGGGGGGGGGGGGGACACGACACAAAGCCACCCCCCAATGTCCCCACATTGAGGAAGGGGGCACAAAGCCACCCCCCAGTGTCCCCAAATGGGGTGGGGGACACAAAGCCACCCCCCCCAATGTCCCCAAATTGAGGGAGGGGACACAAAGCCTCACAATATGGGGGTGGGGGACACAAAGC
>NW_024966523.1:1101-2754 GCF_019238085.1 Lagopus leucura
GGGAGGGGACACAAAGCCTCACAATATGGGGGTGGGGGACACAAAGCCACCCCCCAGTGTCCCCAAATGGGGTGTGGGGGACGCAAAGCCAGCCCCCAATGTCCCCAAATGGGGGGAGGGACGGGGACACAAAGCCACCCAATGGGGGGGGGTGGGGGGCACAAAGGCCCCCCCCAAAGTCCCCCCAACGGAGGTGGGGGGACGCAATCCCTCCCCCCCCCCAAAAAAACCCCCCCCCCCCCCCCCCCCCCCCCCCCCCCCTTCAGGTTCGCAGCCCTACGAGGAGATGGGGGGCACAAGGAGGGCAGCAGCGCCGCGTCGGGACGGGCACGAGGACGGTGGGGACATTGGGGACATCGTTGGGGACATTGGGGACATGGTTGGGGCCCATCTTTAGGGACATCTTTGGGGATATGGGGACAGCGGGGGGGGGAATGGGGATTGGGGAGGGAATGGGGTCAATGGGGACATTGGGGTCAATGGGGACATAGGGGTCAATTGGGACACTGGGGACAATGGGGATCAATGGGGACGTAGGGATCAATTGGGACGTTGGGGACATTGGGGATCAGTGGGGACAGTGGGGATCAATGGGGTCAATGGGGGTCAATGGATCAATGGGGTCAATGGAGACAATGGGGACATTGGGGACAATGAGGTCAATGGGGACATTGGGGTCAATGGGGATCAATGGGGACATTGGGGGCAGTGAGGTCAATGGGGACATTGGGGACATTGGGGTCAATGGATCAATGGGGACATTGGGGTCAGTGGGGATCAATGGGGACACTGGGGACATTTGGTGTCAATGGGGACACTGGGGACATTGGGGTCAATGGGGACAATGGAGCTGTGTCCCCCCCCTCCCTCCTCCCAGATGCCAGCTCCTATGAGAACATGGCGGGCGCTGAGCTGACCCCGTGACCCTGCCGTGACCCCATGTGACCCTGCTGTGACCTCGGGTGACCCCATAACCACACCGTGACCCCGCTGTGACCTCGTGTGACCCCATGACCACACCATGACCCCAGCGTGACCCCATGACCCTGCTGTGACCCCACTGTGACCCCTTCTGACCCCAATGGACCCCATAGGGATTCCATAGAGCCCCACTGACCCCATAGATACACCACAGACCCCACAGAGACCCCATAGAGATCCCATAGAGCCCCACAGACCCCATAGAGACCCCATAGAGCCCCACTGACCCCATAGGGACCCCATGGAGACCCACTGACCCCATAGAGCCCCCATAGGGACCCTATAGACCCCATAGAGGCCCACAGATCCCATAAAGACCCATAGAGAACCACTGGCCCCATAGGGACCCCATAGAGCCCCACTGACCCCACAGAGACCCCACAGACCCAAAGGGGCCCCATAGAGCCCCAATGACCCCATAGGGACACCATAGAGCCCCACTGACCCCATAGAGACCCTATAGAGACCCCATAGAGACCCCACAGACCCCATAGGGACTCATAGAGACTCCATAGGGAATCTGTAGAGACGCCACAGACCCCATAGAGCCCCACAGATCCCATAGGGACCCCATAGACCTCATAGAGTCCCTACAGACCCCATAGAGACCCCATAGGGACCCCATAGACCCCATAGAGCCCCCATAAAGACCCTACAGACCCCATAGACCCC
>NW_024966523.1:2854-3118 GCF_019238085.1 Lagopus leucura
GGCTGTGAGGTTTTTGGGGGGGATATGGGGTTTCTGGGGGGGCTATGGGGTATTCTATGGGGTTTTGGGGGGGGATATGGGGTTTTGGGGGGGTCTGTGGGGCTTTTGGGGGGGATATGGGGTTTTTTGGAGTAGGATATGGGGTTTTCTATGGGGTTTTTGGGGGGATGTGAGGTTTGGGGTGGGGGGTACTTTTTGCTTTACTTCTTCCACTCAGGATCTTGAACTCCACCATCTCGTGGTCACTACAACCCAAGCTGCCCC
>NW_024966524.1:0-1228 GCF_019238085.1 Lagopus leucura
ATTTTTAAATCCTTTTTTTCTTTTTTTCCTTTTTTAATCTTTTTTTCTGCTCATTTTTTATTCTTTTGGGGATTTTTTGCTCATTATTTAATTACTTTTTGCTCATTTTTTAATCTTTCTTTCCCCTTTTTTAATCTTTTTTTTTTTGCTCATTTTTTTAATCTTCTCTTTTTTTTCCTTTTTTAATCTTTTTTTTTTTTTTTTCTTTTTTCTCATTTTTTAGTGAGCAGCCTGCTCCAGTGAACAGTGGGACCCATAGAGACACATTGGGATGCACTGGGACCCATAGAGACACATAGAGACCATTGAGACACATTGGGACCCATTGGGACCCATTGGGACCCATAGAGACCCATTGAGATGCATAGAGAGACATTGGGACCCATAGAGACACATTGGGACCCATGGAGACCCACAGAGACACCTTGGGACCCATAGAGACACATTGAGACCCATAGAGACACATTGAGACCCATTGGGACCCATGGACACAGATTGGGACCCGTAGAGACACCTTGAGACCCATAGAGACACATTGGGACCCATTGAGACACATTAGGACCCATAGAGACACATGGAGACCCACTGGGACCCATAGAGACACACTGAGACCCATTGAGACACATTGAGACCCATTGGGACCCATAGAGACACATTGGGACCCATAGAGCCCCGTTGGGACCCATAGAGACCCATAGAGACACATTGGGAGCCATAGAGACCCATAGAGACACATTGGGACCCATAGAGCCCCGTTGGGACCCATAGAGACCCATAGAGACCCGTTGGGACCCATAGAGACCCATAGAGACACCTTGAGACCCATAGAGACCCATAGAGACCCATAGAGCCCCGCTGGGACCCATAGAGACCCATTGTGACACACTGGGACCCATAGAGACCCATAGAGACCCATAGAGACCCGTTGGGACCCATAGAGACCCATAGAGACCCATTGGGACCCATAGAGACCCATAGAGACACATTGGGACCCATAGAGACACATAGAGACCCATAGAGCCCCGCTGGGACCCATAGAGACCCATTGTGACACACTGGGACCCATAGAGACCCATAGAGACACATAGAGACCCGTTGGGACCCATAGAGACCCATAGAGACCCATTGGGACCCATAGAGACCCATAGAGCCCCATAGAGACCCATAGAGCCCCGCTGGGACCCATAGAGCCCCGTTGGGACCCATAGAGACCCATTGTGACACACTG
>NW_024966525.1:0-1324 GCF_019238085.1 Lagopus leucura
CTCACAGAGACCCCATAAAACTTCATAAAACCCCACAGAACCCCATAAAACCCCGATAGAGACCCCACAGAGACCCCCTAAAACCCATAAATTCCCACAAAACCCCATTAAACCTCATAAAGCCCCATAAATCCCCATAAAACCCCACAGAGACCCCATAAAACCTTGTAGAACCCCTCAGAACCCCATAAAACCCCATTGAAGCTCACAGAGCCCCATAAAACCCCATAAAACCCCATAAAACCCCATTGAAGCTCACAGAGCCCCATAAAACCCCATAAAACCCCATAAAACCCCATTGAAGCTCACAGAGCCCCATAAAACCCCATAAAACCCCATAAAACCCCACAAAACCCCACAAAACCCCACAAAACCCCATAGAACCCCATAGAACCCCATAGAACCTCCTAAACTGCCATTAAATGCCACGGACACCCCATAAAACCACACTGAAGTTCACAGAGCCCCATAAAACCCCATAAAACCCCATAAAACCCCATTGAAGCTCACAGAGCCCCATAAAACCCCATAAAACCCCATAAAACCCCATTGAAGCTCACAGAGCCCCATAAAACCCCATAAAACCCCACAAAACCCCACAAAACCCCACAAAACCCCATAGAACCCCATAGAACCCCATAGAACCTCCTAAACTGCCATTAAATGCCACGGACACCCCATAAAACCACACTGAAGTTCACAGAACCCCACAAAACCCCATAAAACCCCCCAGAACCTCATAAAACCCCAGAAAACCTCACAGAACCCCATAAACTGTCATTAAACCCCACAGAGAACCATAAAACCTCATAAACCCCCGTAAATCCCACAGGACCCCATAAAACCCCCCTAAAACCCATAAAATCCCACAAAGCCCCATTAAACACCACAGAACCCCATAAAACCTCATAAAACCCCATAAACCTCCACAGAACCCCATAAAGCCTCACAGAAGCCCACAGAGACCCCATAAAACCCCACAAAACCCCACAAAACGCCACTGAAGCCCACAGAGCCCCATAAAACCTCATAAAAACCCCTAAAACCCCACAGAACCCCACAGGACCCCTTAAAACCCCATAAACCCCCATAAAGCCCCATAAAGCCTCCATAAAGCCGAATGAAAAGCCCACAAAACCCCATAAAAACCCATAAATCTCCTCAGAATCCCATAAACCCACACAGAACCCCACAAAACCCCACAAAACCCCACAGAGACCCCATAAAACGTCGTAGAACCCCTCAGAGACCCCATAAAACCCCACAGAACCCCTTAACACCCAAAAAACCCTATAAACCGCCATAAAACCCCATGGAACTCCAT
>NW_024966525.1:1334-2658 GCF_019238085.1 Lagopus leucura
CTCACAGAGACCCCATAAAACTTCATAAAACCCCACAGAACCCCATAAAACCCCGATAGAGACCCCACAGAGACCCCCTAAAACCCATAAATTCCCACAAAACCCCATTAAACCTCATAAAGCCCCATAAATCCCCATAAAACCCCACAGAGACCCCATAAAACCTTGTAGAACCCCTCAGAACCCCATAAAACCCCATTGAAGCTCACAGAGCCCCATAAAACCCCATAAAACCCCATAAAACCCCATTGAAGCTCACAGAGCCCCATAAAACCCCATAAAACCCCATAAAACCCCATTGAAGCTCACAGAGCCCCATAAAACCCCATAAAACCCCATAAAACCCCACAAAACCCCACAAAACCCCACAAAACCCCATAGAACCCCATAGAACCCCATAGAACCTCCTAAACTGCCATTAAATGCCACGGACACCCCATAAAACCACACTGAAGTTCACAGAGCCCCATAAAACCCCATAAAACCCCATAAAACCCCATTGAAGCTCACAGAGCCCCATAAAACCCCATAAAACCCCATAAAACCCCATTGAAGCTCACAGAGCCCCATAAAACCCCATAAAACCCCACAAAACCCCACAAAACCCCACAAAACCCCATAGAACCCCATAGAACCCCATAGAACCTCCTAAACTGCCATTAAATGCCACGGACACCCCATAAAACCACACTGAAGTTCACAGAACCCCACAAAACCCCATAAAACCCCCCAGAACCTCATAAAACCCCAGAAAACCTCACAGAACCCCATAAACTGTCATTAAACCCCACAGAGAACCATAAAACCTCATAAACCCCCGTAAATCCCACAGGACCCCATAAAACCCCCCTAAAACCCATAAAATCCCACAAAGCCCCATTAAACACCACAGAACCCCATAAAACCTCATAAAACCCCATAAACCTCCACAGAACCCCATAAAGCCTCACAGAAGCCCACAGAGACCCCATAAAACCCCACAAAACCCCACAAAACGCCACTGAAGCCCACAGAGCCCCATAAAACCTCATAAAAACCCCTAAAACCCCACAGAACCCCACAGGACCCCTTAAAACCCCATAAACCCCCATAAAGCCCCATAAAGCCTCCATAAAGCCGAATGAAAAGCCCACAAAACCCCATAAAAACCCATAAATCTCCTCAGAATCCCATAAACCCACACAGAACCCCACAAAACCCCACAAAACCCCACAGAGACCCCATAAAACGTCGTAGAACCCCTCAGAGACCCCATAAAACCCCACAGAACCCCTTAACACCCAAAAAACCCTATAAACCGCCATAAAACCCCATGGAACTCCAT
>NW_024966526.1:0-442 GCF_019238085.1 Lagopus leucura
GTAGGGGGGCACCAGGCTGCAGAGCTGCACCCCCAACCCCACCTGGGAGGGACCTGAGGTGCTGTGCCCACAGGTGTGGGTGTCCGAGTCCCCATTGCTGTCCCCATGTGTCCCATCCCAGCATTGACAAAGGTCCCCAAGCACCAAGGCGCTGAATCTGGGGTGGGGGGGTCCCTGGGTGTCCCAATCCCCCATGGGCCCAAAGTGGGGGGGCTCCTGTGGTTCTGTGTCCCCATGTCCCCATGTCCCCATGTCCTCATGTCCCCATGTCCCCATGTCCCCATGTCCCCGTGTCCTCATGTCCCCATGTCCCCATGTCCTCATGTCCCCATGTCCTCATGTCCCCATGTCCCCATGTCCCCATGTCCTCGTGTCCCCGTGTCCTCATGTCCCCATGTCCCCATGTCCCCATGTCCTCATGTCCCCATGTCCCCATGTCCCC
>NW_024966526.1:542-1244 GCF_019238085.1 Lagopus leucura
CATGTCCTCATGTCCCCATGTCCTCATGTCCCCGTGTCCTCATGTCCCCATGTCCCCGTGTCCCCATGTCCTCATGTCCCCATGTCCCCCTGTCCCCGTGTCCTCATGTCCCCATGTCCCCATGTCCTCATGTCCCCATGTCCCCATGTCCCCGTGTCCTCATGTCCCCATGTCCCCATGTCCTCATGTCCCCATGTCCTCATGTCCCCGTGTTCTCATGTCCCCATGTCCCCATGTCCTCATGTCCCCATGTCCCCATGTCCCCATATCCCCCTCCCAGGGCGCAGACGGACCCGGGCGCTGATGGCTCAGACACCACAGGGAGGTCGGGGGCTCAGAGCCCCCCCAAAACCCCCCAGCCCAGACCTTCCTGCGCTGCGCTTCCTCCAGGTGGGGCAGCACCTCTGGGTGGGGACACTGATGGGAGGTTTGGGGGGGAGGGGGGAGGGGAGGGAACCCCTATTTGGGAACTGTGGGTGTGGGATTTGGGGTGTGCAGCACCGGGGGTAACGGGGTCATGGTGCCTGGGGGCACCCATGGGTGCATGGGGATGGGGGTCCCTGGGCGTGTGGGTGCTCAGGGCTGCTGACACCCAGGGTTCCTTATGGATGGTGGAAGCAGGATTTGGGGTTGGGGACACCCATGGGTGCATGGGGATGGGGGTCCTTGGGGATGGGGGTCCTTAGGGATGGTGGCAGCAGG
>NW_024966527.1:0-1907 GCF_019238085.1 Lagopus leucura
GGACCCCATCAGGACCCCTTAAGGCCCCCATAACGCCCACCTAAGGACCCAACAACCCCATCAGGACCCCATCAGGACCCCATCAGGACCCCATAACAACCCCATAACCCCATAAGGGTCCCATAAGGACCCCCCAGCAGCCCCACAGTGGCCCTATAAGGCACCCTACTCCCTGGGCAGTTAGGTGTAGGGGCAGCCCCATCAGGACCCAACGAGGACCCCATAACCCCATCAGGACCCCATAAAAAGGACCCCATAACCTCGTAAGAACCCCATAAGGACCCCACAGTGGCCCCACAGCGGCCCCCCATGCACCCTGCTCCCTGGACAGGTAGCTGTAGGGGCAGCTCCATAAGGACCCCATAAGGACCCCATAAGGTCCCCATAAGGACCTCGTAACCCCATCAGGATCCCATAACGCCCCCCCAGCAGCCCCACAACCCACCCTGCTCCCAGGGCAGGTAGGTGTAGGGGCAGCTCCACAAGGACCCCATAAGGACCCCGTAACCCCATAACTTCATAAGGACCTCATAAGAACCCATTAAGACCCCCATGAGGACCCTTTAAGGACCCCATAAGGCCCCATAAGGACCCTATAACCCCATAAGGACCCCATCAGAACCCCATCAGGATGCCATAACCCCATAAGGACCCCATAACAACCCCATAAAGACCCCATAAGGACCCCATAAGGACCCCACAGCGGCCCTATAACCCACCCTGCTCCCTGGGCAGGTATTTGTGCAGACAGCTGCATAAGGACCCCATGAGGACCCCACAACCCCATAAGGACCCCATGAGGACCCCACAACCCCATAAGGACCCCATAAGGGCCCCATAAGGGCCCCATAAGGCCCCATAAGGACCCGATAACCCCATCAGGACCCCCTAGCGGCCCCCTGGCGGCTCTATATGCACCGTGCTTGTGGGGCAGGTAGGTGTAGGGGCAGCCCCATGAGGACCCCATAACCCCATAAGGACCACATAAGGATCTCATAACCCCATAAGGACCCCATAAAGACCCCATAAGGACCCCATAACCCCATAACTTCATAAGGACCTCATAAGAACCCATGAAGGCCCCAATGAGGACCCTTTAAGGACCCCATAAGGACCCCATAAGGCCTCATAAGGACCCCATAAGGACCCCATAAGGCCCCATAAGGACCCCATAAGGACCCTATAACCCCATAAGGACCCCATAAGGACCCCATAAGGACCCCACAGCGGCCCTATAACCCACCATGCTCCCTGGGCAGGTAGGTGTACGTGCAGCTCCATAAGGACCCCATAAAGACCCCATCAGGACCCCATAAGGACCCCTAATAATAACCCCGTAAGGATCCCTTAAGTGCCCCCTAGTGGCCCCCCAGCGGCCCTATACGCACCGTGCTCGCGGGGCAGGTAGGTGTAGGGGCAGCTCCATGAGGACCCCCTAAGGACCCCCTAAGGACCCCATAACCCCATCAGGACCCCATAAGGACCCCATAAAGACCCCATAACCCCATAAGGACCCCATAAAGACCCCATAGGGACCCCATAACCCCCTCAGGACCCCCTAGCGGCCCCCCGGCGGCCCTCCACGCACCGTGCTCGCGGGGCAGGTAGGTGTAGGGGCAGCCGCGGCTCCTGGCGCGGTCGGTGAGGCGCTGCAGGAACACCTCGACTTGCACCGGCTCCTGCAGCTGCAGCGAGCAGAAGGGCGGCGTGCGCAGGACGATGGCGACCTGCCGGTGGACGTCGGCCTGCGAGAAGTCGGCGCGGGCCTCCCAGCTCTCCTTGCGGAACACCACAGCGATGTCCTCTGCGGGGGGAAACCCCACAGCGGCCCTATAGCGGCCCCTCAGCGGCCCTATAACCGCATAGCGGCCCTATAACCCCGCAGTGCTCTATAGCGCCCCATAGCG
>NW_024966528.1:0-2047 GCF_019238085.1 Lagopus leucura
GCATTGCTTTTGAAGGAACGACAAATGCACACCAAGGCATGAAATGACCCCGCTCCACACCTCTGCACATAAGGATTCCAGGATGTTACAAAAACCCCCACCTCCCTTTTGACTCTTATCTAAAGCCTCCAAGTCGGTACTTTTCATTTCCCACCCCACCAGTCCCCAGAGACCCTTTGGGGATCCAACAGGTGAGATCTTCCTCTGGTGGCACTTCTAATGCTCCCTGTTGCTCGGTGAGCAGTCAACTTGATTGCTTGCTTGTTATGAGGCTTCTGCTACCTCCTGAACCACAGGACGAGGCATTCTTCATTGTGCAGCCCCCTCCGAAGGCTTTTGTTCAGGCCCTCCCTGCAGCTGAAGGTCCCTTTACACACAAGCTGCTGCACTGGCTCAGGCACTGGGCTCCAATTGCATTTCCTGCAAAAGCTCTCTGCGTTCCCCCTTGCATTTGCATCCCAAGAGACAGAGAATGCCTGAGTGTGTTGGTTGGACAGCAGCAGAGGGCTAAGCACCATCACCTGGCTCACTCACACCTTGTTCCCAAAAAGGAGCAGGGGGAGAATGTAGTGTGATGAAAGACTTTTAGAAGCAGGCAGCCGTAGGAGGTGCTGACGGGGAGAGGCTGCTTGAGGCTTGCTGGGCATTGGTCCGTCAGTGGATGGTGAGCAACCGCATTGCGTATATTTATGTATGCATGCTTCTTTTATTTCATTGCATTTTTGCTTCTGTTTTCTCTCCCGTTTTGGTCAGCAGGTATTATTTCAACGCACAAGTTCTGTTTTGCTTCCAGTTCTCTTCCTCATCCCGCTGTATGGGCAGCAATCCAAGGGCGGTGTGGTGCTGAGCTGCTGCTGGGTTCACCGGCCACAGCTGGGAAGGGCTGGGTTGGATGAGGGTTGCTGCATTCCCTCACAACTGGCCGACTGTTCCTCTTGTCCCCACAGGCTGCCTGCGTTTCACCTGTGATCATCCTAGCCTGCAGGAGAGCAGCAAATGGCCACAACACGTCCATCCCAGGTGGGGGCTTGGGGAAGCAGGCAGCGAGGCGGAGGTGCAAGGGATGTGAGTGCAGGGGGAGGAGAATGAGCTGCCCTTGCCCAGCGTTTGGGGAGAGAAGCTGCTGAGGCTGGGGTTTCTCTCCTCAACAAGCTGTTTCCCCAGGCCACGGGTGGTTGCAGCAAGGAGCCTCTTTGCTTGCAGGAGCCCGTGACCTTTGCAGAGGTGGCCGTGTATTTCAGCAGGGAGGAGTGGGCGCTGCTGGACCCTGCGCAGCGAGCGCTGTACTGGGATGTGATGCTGGAGACGTATGAGTGCACAGCCTTGCTGGGTGAGGGCTTTGCTGCCATTCCTACTTGTCCAAGCACCTTAGGCTGTACAGATGGGTCTTTGCAAGCAGGACAGTGATTAAATATGTCAAAATTACCTACTGACTAACGCTTCATGCATGAGTTTCAGAAGCCGTTTGTGTGCTCACCGCCCCGATAAAAGACTCATATCCACTGTTGTCACTCTGGCATCAGTCAGGAGGGGGAGGATCAGCGCCCTGCATGCTTCCCTTGCATTGCTGTGTGTCATGTTTGTTAATAAAAGCCCCAGCATAATTTTCAGAGATGGAAGATCCAACTGTATTCCAAAGCAAGGCAGCCTGTGTTGGCCTCGTGTCACTCTGGCCCTAGTTGTGGTTTCATAAGAAGGGAGGGGACACACAGTGGAGGTATTTCATAAGCAGCTTTGCCAGAATCAAGAAAATGCTTTCATTTCCACTATTTCTATCATTTAAGCATCTAAACCTGTGGTGATCTCCCTGGTTGAAGGAGGGGAAGATCCCTGGATCCCAGATGTACACAGCCTGAAGGACATGGCAGGAGACGTGTGCCCAGGTGAGGTGGTGGAGGAGGTTGGGGTTGGCAAAAGCCCCTGTGGGATGAGCTGGTGCATGTTTTGGGCACAATAAGCTAGTTCTGAATTTCCTCTGTCATCCAGCAGGTGATGGGATCACAAATTTAAAGGAGAATCTGCAGGAGAGTGGTGTACCTGGAAGTCC
>NW_024966529.1:0-3643 GCF_019238085.1 Lagopus leucura
GCCTCCAATGCCTGCAGGGATGGGGCATCCACAGCCTCCTTGGGCAAGGAGGCACACGGACAACATGGGCTGTTCTCAGCTGAAAATCTGCTTTCCCAACAGCTCTCCCCACCCTTCAGGCTGTCCCACAGAGACCCTGGATCTGCAGCAGCCACTGCACACCGTGAGCCCTGGGGGATGAGGGACACCGCGACGCAGCACCGGAGCCGGAGCTCAGCACCCGTTGGGTGCAGCATTCAGGTGATGGTGGGTGGGCACCTCCAGAACCCATCCCAAAAGAGCCGTGGGCTGGATGCTGGTCTGGGAGGACGAGCTGGGGGTGCAGATGTGGGATGCTGGATGTTGCGTCAGGCAAAGGCACTGTGAGTCCACTGTGAGCAGGGGAGGCGGGGAGAGGGATGGAACTGTGATCCACGGGCACGGAGGTGCTGCAGGGAAGGGGGGGGGACACGGGATGGGCCACAGGAAGGTGACCCACATCTCAGCACAGATTGGGCCAGGACAGGAAAGTGATGGAATCCCCCATCCCTGGAGGTGTTCCAGAACCGTGGAGATGTGGCACATGGGGACTATGGGGACACGACGACTACGGTGGGATGGGCATGACTGGGGATCTTGGAAGTCTTCTCCAACCTTAATAAGTCGATGCTTCCGTTTAGGGACGTGGTTGATGGGCACAGCGGTGATGGGTTGGAGGGTGGATTTGGGGATCTCGTCCAACCCGCACGGTTCTCTGATGTCTGACTCTGAACGAGGGGCGCCCAAAGGCAGGGCAGAGCGCAGGGAGCCGCACCGGGCTGTTAGCAGGACATACAGAGGGGATTACTGCGGGCCGGGCCCTTTTCTGCCATCGCCGTCCCACCTCCGCCCGGGGCGAGGATTTACCCCGGCTCCGGCGCCGTCTCCGGGCGCCCCGATGGGGGCAGGGGGGGGAATTCGGGCTCCGCTTCCAGGGCACATCGCACGGGTACGGGGGGACGCGGCTGGGGGAAAGCGGTCCGAGGGCGACCCCGAGCTCCGCGGGACGCGGACGGGCACCGCGTAAGCGCCGTGCGGGGCCCCGGAGGGGAAGACGGGCTGCGGCGGCCCCTCCGGAGAGGACGGACCGGATCCTCCGCACCGGAGGCGGCGGCCACAGCGGTGCTCCTCCGCGATTCACCCGCGAACACACCGCGCTGCCGCCGCCACGGGACGCGCGCGGAGCGCCGCTCTCCGGGACGGCCCGCACCGGGACGACCCTCACCGGAGCCACCGCGCGGCGCTCACCGCACCGGGGCACGCCGAGCCCCGCTCCCCACCGCGCTCTCTCCGCACCTCTCCCGCTGCCTCCCCCCCCCTTTCCCGCACCAACGGGCCGTTCCCGCACCGCCCTCCGGCGGATCCCGCGGCACCGCCCGCACCCGGGGGGCTGCTCCCGGCCCCCACCTGCTCGCGGCGCTTCTGCCACCTCCCGCACGGGCTCTCCTCCAGGATCTCGCTCTCCTCCTCGCTCTCCTCCTCTTTCTCCTGCGCCAAACGCGCGTCGGGCTCCGGCACCGCCATCCCCGCACCTCTCCGCTCCGGGCTGGACGGATCGGGCTCTGCCACCCCCCCTCCGACGCGAGGCCGCACACGGACCGCCCCCGGACCGCCCCGCGGGGAGAGGAGGGGCCGCCCCGCGCAGCGCCCGCCCCGGGGCTTGGAACCTCGGAATCGCTGAGGTTGGAACGGATCTCCCAGATCCCACCGCAGCCCAGCCCCCCGCATCCCCAAGGGCTGCATCTCCCCTGTTCTGAAACACCCCCAGAGATGAGGACGCCCCCCACCCCCCCCCCTCCCTCCCCGGGCAGCTGTGCAGTGGCATCACCGCTCTTTTGGACGGGAACTTTTTCCCAGTACTCAAGCTGGAATCAAATCCATCTGTCTCCGATGTGGAGATAGGGGTGCGGGGTGGGACCGTACCAAAGGCGTGCCTGCGGTGTGCTGCAGCCGTCGGTCTGATGAAGCCAAATGCTGCGGTTTGCCCTTCGAGGATGTCCGACCTCCATCCCACCCCGTGTCCGTGCAGCCTGCGGCAGGGCTGGGACTTACAGAAGCACAGAAACGCAGAACGGTTGGGTCGGAAGGGGCCTCGAAGAGCACTGAGCTCCAACCCCTGCCGTGGGTTGGCTGCTCCCCACCAGCTCAGGCTGCCCAGGGCTCCATCCGCGGCCTCCGGCACCTACAGGAATGGGGTCTCCACCCCATCCATTTCCAAATTTAAAGGAGAAAAAATAAAGGAACAACAACAAAAACCCAACAGAAGCCCCAAGCAGAGCTCCGTGGCCAAGCCTTCATACCCAGTGCGTGACACAAGCCGCAGCAATGCCGCACGCTGTCCCCATCCCTTCCAGCCCTCTCCTTGCCCCCACCTCCACCTCTCCCCATCCCATCCCCTTTCAGTGGGGTCTCCCTGCTGACACCAGGCGCAGAGTGGAGCTCAGGACCTTCCTGCCCCATCAGTGCTGTGCTGGGGGGCAGAGCCGGCACAGAGCTGCAGCCCCCCTCCGGGCCTCGCTCTCTGCAGCAGGAACCATTCAGCTGCATGAAGCAAGGAACTCCCCAGCTGTGCTCATTCCTCTGTCAGTTCCTGGCTCGTTTGCTGTTTTTCCTTTTCTTTCTGGCCGTTCTGGTTCCTTTCAGCACGTTCATTATTTGTCCCACCCTGCTCGCTCCACCCCGCTGCCTGGTTGCTGTTTTGGGAGATGTTCCCTCGCTGCAGCCCAGCCCCGTCCTGTGGTTCTCAGGTGGGGCTGTGGCCCTCGGTGGCATCTCCAGGTGCCAGGAGCCTCCCTTGTGGGTTCACTGAGCACCACAGGGACACAGGCCTGGAGCCCCCAGCACAGGAAGGACATGGAGCTCTTGGAGAGGGTCCAGAGGAGGGCACTGAGGGGCTGGAACAGCTCTGCTATGAGGAAAGGCTGAGGGAACTGGGCTGGTTTGGCTTGGAGAAGAGAAGGCTGCGGGGAGACCTCATGGTGGCCTTCAGTGCTTGGAGGGAGCGGATAAACAGGAGGGGAACGTCAGCGTGAACCCAAGCATTTCTGCTGTCTCCCCCTCTGCGTTTGCCATATGCTGCATTTTCATCCAGGGCCCCAGTTCTGCAGGTGCATGGTCTGGCTTAACCAGAAGCAGCTGGTGAAAAAAACACGCATTGATTTTAGCGGGGTTGAGAGGGGAGCGGCCATCTGAGTTTCATTGCATGAAATCTTGCATCTGGACAAACCTGCAAGGGCCAAAGGAAGGTGACCGCAGCGCTGACTGCTCTGGGAGGAGCAGAGGGAAGCCCAGCGAGCCCATGGACGGACCTGAGGGCACCCATGCAGCCCTGAGCAGCATTTCTGAGCACAGGAGCTCAGCTGAGGGTGGGCTTGGAAATAGCTCTGCCCTTCGGCCACCTTTTCAGTGCCACGCAGAGGGTGCTGGTGCTGCTGGTTACAGGCATTGCCTGGGGTGATGTTTACGAGGGTGGGTGGTGACAGGACAAGGGGAATGGCTTTAAAGTGAGACAGGGGAGGTTTGGGTTGGATATGAGGAGGGAGTTTTGGAGCCAGAGGGCGGTGAGGCAGTGGCACAGGTTGCCCAAGGAGGCTGTGGATGCCCCATCCCTGCAGGCATTGGAGGC
>NW_024966530.1:0-2189 GCF_019238085.1 Lagopus leucura
GGGAGGGGGCTGCAATGGGTAAAAGCGCCCTTTTAGGGTGGATGAGGCGTCGTGTTCGCTGGAGCTTTTTGGGGTGGATGCGCTCTTTTTTGGGATTATGACGATTCTTTTGGCGTCTGTGTGTTTTTCCCTTCTTCCTCCCCCCCCCCCAACCCCCCCCCCCTTTCTCTGTGTCTCTTTTCTGGCGGATTTTGAGCTCGGGGAGCGGGTTCTGTGTGTGCAGTTTCTGTGCGGCAGCTGGTTTGTGTTCACTATAAATCGAGCGGACTTTTAAGACTTGCCCTCTGTTTAGAGAAGTCATAAAACACTTAACTTTTCTCGACTCCCAGTCACACGGTTATCACACAGGTCTGGGATACAACAGCCCCCCGAGCACCTAGACGAAAAATAAAAGGAATAATCATATAGACGTGTAAAATAAAAGGGAAGAGATGGGGAGCAAAGTGGGGGGAAAAATATATATATATATAAAGAGTGATAAAATCAACGCTGGTCACAATAAAGAGCCCAAAAGGAGCGACTTCAACGCCGTTCTGCCCTCCTCCCAACTTGTAGAGGAGTGGGCATCGCTCTCGTCGCCTTTCCGTGGGTGCCCCAAAGCTCCCCGACCCACGGAGCTGAGCAGCCTCCAATTCCCAGGCAGGACAAACCTTCCGTCCTTCCCTCCATCCCTGCGTTGGATCTCAATGGCAGCGACCCATCCCAGGGCCGGGGGTTGCAGCACAGAACCGAGACCCCCCCCCCCCTCCCCCCCCCCCCCAGCATTCAACAGAAGCCTTTTTCCATCTCATTTTTATGCTTTTTTTTTTCTTTTTCCCCCCTTTCTTTTCCCCTTAAATCCCCTCTTAGGCTCCACCAGAGGGTTGGGGCGAAGGGGCGAGAGGAAGAAGAGGGGAGCGAAAGCAAAACCGAAGTTCGTTGTGGGTTTTTTGTTGTTGTTGTTTGGCCTATTTTTTGGGGAGGGGGGACGACGACGACGACACACGTTTGAACGCCTCCCCCGATGTCCATCAGCCTGAGATCGGGCCAAGTTGGGCAGCTTTGAAGCGAAGTCCCCGCGCACCCCAAAGAAGCCCAGCGCTCAACATCGCAGCTCACACACACACTTTTCTCCTCCTTTGGGTCCCAAACTTCATTTCTTTTTTTCCCCTGGTGACACTCAGGGGAAGCCTTAACGTTATAGAAGATGAATACACGAGCTTTTTTTTTTTTTTTTTTTTTTTTTTTTTTTTTTTCAGTTGCAGTCTCGTTTATGGTTTTATTGCTACCATTGATTACTTTGCTTTGTTACACAGAGGAAAAAGAGCATAAAATCCGTTGGCATCCGGGTTCCTGTTATAGCTGGGGGGAAAAATACACAGCCCCCCCTTCTTCTTCTACCCCCCCATCCCCCTTTTGCAGCCCCCCGGCCCTTCTTTGTCAGCTCAAATCTTTTCGAGATACATCGCTAAAAAGGGAACGAAGTGCATTGATGGAGAGCAAACAAACGCTCTCAGCTTCGGATTGGAGTGCGAGACCCTCTGGTTTCTCCCAACCCCACACAACGTCTGAATTAAAAACCGTGAACCCGAAGGTTTGGGAGGCCGAGCTTCCCTTCCTTCGTGGGGGTTTGTAAATAGGAAAACATCGGGACTGTGAGACCCCCGAGCTGGGAGCAGAGCTGCAGGTACGTTGCACATCTCAGGGGCCACTGATGGCTCGAGATAATTGCGCCGAAAATCAGATGAAATCAGACGAGATTCATTTCCAGCAGTCCTGGCCTCGACCCGCCCCAAAGGGAACTGAATCCCCTCTCTCATTCTCACCCAATATTTGCCATCCAACTTTCCCCATCAGCTGGAAATACCCGCAGCCCCCAATGGCTGCAGCCACGAACCACGAGGTCCCGTCCTCAGCCCCCAACAACACCGCGACCAACGCGAGCTCTCCCGTTTGCCCCCACTTCTCTTTTATTATTTTGGCTGCTGGCAAACGTCGGTCTGTCCTTCCAGCACTGAGAAAAAAGAAGGGAGAGGTGCGGGAGGGAAACGTCAAACTGCAAGGCAGGAGAAACGCGAACTTCGGGCTGACGTGAGCTCGCAGCGCTGCGTGTTCGTGGTCTGTCTGTCTGTCCTCCTTGTTATTTCTCGCCCCCTTTCCCCCTCCCAAAGACACACTTTAGGAATGCTCTCAAAGACGTTATCAGTTCA
>NW_024966531.1:0-1270 GCF_019238085.1 Lagopus leucura
AGGGACCTATGGGGGGCATTGGGTGCTATAGGGTCCCATGGGGGACACTGGGAGATAGGGGGGTCCCATGAGAGGCACTGGGTGCTATAGGGTCCCATAGGGGGGAACTGGGAGCCAGGGGGGTCCCATGGGAGGCACTGGGTGCTATAGGGTCCCATGGGGGTCCTATGGGGGGCATTGGGTGCCATAGGGCCCCATGGGGGACACTGGGTGCTATAGGATCCTATAGGGTCCTATGGGGGACACTGGGTGCTATAGGGACCTATGGGGGGCACTGGGTCCTATAGGGTCCTATAGGGACCTATGGGGAGTAATGGGTGCTATAGGGTCCCATAGGGGGCATAGGGTACCAGGGGGGTCCCACGGGTGGCATATGGGGGCACTGGGTGCTATAGGGTCCTATGGGGGGCACTGGGTCCTATAGGGTCCTATGGGGGACCCATAGGGGTGCTATAGGGTGCCATGGGGGACTCTGGGTGCTATAGGGTTCCATAGGGGGGCACTGGGTGCTATAAGGTCTCATGGGAGGCACCAAGTCCTATAGGGTCCTATAGGGTCCCATGGGGCGCACTGGGTGCTATAGGGTCCTGTGGGGGGCACTGGGTGCTATAGGGTCCCATGGGGTCCTATGGGGGGCACTGGGTGCTATAGGGTCCCATGGGTGGCATATGGGGGCACTGGGTGCTATAGGGTCCTATGGGAGACCCTGGGTGCTATAAGGTCCCATGGGAGGCACCAAGTCCTATAGGGTCCTATAGGGTCCTATGGAGGGCACTGGGTGCCATAGGGTCCTATGGGGGGCACTGGGTGCCATAGGGTCCTATGGGGAGCATTGGGTGCTATAGGGTCCCATGGAGGGCACTGGGTGCCATAGGGTCCTATAGGGACCTATGGGGGGCACTGGGTGCTCTAGGATCCCATAGGTGTCCCCCACTGCCATGGGGTCCCCCAAACCCCCTGGGCCCTGGGTGCCATGGGGTGCCCCATATTCCATCAGGATGGGTCCTATAGGATCCCATAGGGGGCGCTGGGTGCCATGGGGTCCCCTGTATCCCAATGGGATGGATGCTATAGGATCCCATAGGTGCCCCCCACTGCTATGGGGTCCCCTGTATCCCAATGTGATGGGAGCTATAGGGCCCCATATGGGGCACTGGGTGCCATAGGGTGCCCTGTATCCCATCGCGATGGGTGCTCTAGGATCCCATAGGTGCCCCCAACCTCCATGGGGCCCCCTGTATCCCAATGCGACGGTCCTATAGGATCCCAT
>NW_024966532.1:0-24706 GCF_019238085.1 Lagopus leucura
AAGCATTTCCACACCACAGACAGCAGGGTGGGAAACAGAGTGAATTCGTGTGCTACAAGAGTCCAGCAAGTGGAAATGACGTCACACTCTTTTGTTTGTGTGGGTTATTTGTTGCCTCGCTCTCTCACCACGTGAGAGCTCCCTGCGAACGGTGTACCCTCAGCTTATCAAGCAGCTTGTACTCGTATGATGCGGCCTTGAAGAATGCTCTCTTTATTTAACAACACATCCCTTTATATATTGTTGCTTAGCACTATAGTACCACCTATACGAGGTAGGTCCTCCTATCAGGTTACAGCACGTACTACCTTATTGTTTGATTTTGCAATCGCTCTCTACTGCAATTTCGCAATCAATCTCTGCTACATCTCCCCCTCCCTATGCTTAAGGCCCCATACTACGTTGCAGCAACTACGGGTTGAGAGGACCCTATCCGTGTACACCTTGAAAGCCCTCGCAGCGCCTATACATGCAATTGTCCTCTCAAGTAAGCCTTGCCCCGTTACATGGGTCACACATGGGTCACAGCAGGACATGTCTTGGCACTGCTGGTGCACCTGTTGGGAGAGAAGGCCAGGCAAACAAATGGAGAGTGAGGGGTGTCTGCCATTCCACTACCAGGGAACCATGTTCATGAAATGCCAGGATTTGGTGGCTGTACAGGAATGATCAAGGACTTCTTGGCATGTTCCTGCCAGGACTCAGAAAGAGCAACCCAATGCTAATCCAGATACTTCTTAGATCCTAGCCCAGAAGCCCCCACAGTACAGGCTCAGTGTCCCTCCATGGCAAAGCTTTTGCTTGAGAAACCGCCCTGGGGTTTTGCACAGAATCGTGCTGATAGCAAATAAGAAGTCCACTGATCTCAGACCTTCTGATGGAGATTGAGAGAGACAAGAAGGAGCCTCACACTCACCTTGTTCTGAAAAAGAAGGAGTCAAGATTAGTGGTTGAGGGAGCAAAAAGCTAGACTCCTTTTTATAGTGGACCCAAGCTGACCACAGGCATCACTTCTAGCAGTGATTATTTTCTGACAAACTCCTCTTGAACGCAAAACATCCCAGATGATGATATGACACATGTGCTGGCTTCCTGTGCCGCTGTGTTTAATTTCCAGCTTTAGGTCATTCTCATTCCTCACTGAAGACTTCTTTTGAGTGGCAAGAAGGGAGGCCCAGGCATTTCTGCACAACAAACATCAGTGTAGGCAACATACTCAGCTCATATGGTAGTAGAATCCAGTAAATGCAAATGATATCAGCCTGAGTCATTCCTTTTTTCATTGTGGATTTTAAGGGCCCTTTTGGCAAGAAGTGTACCAGCTCCTGGATGTGACCCTTTCTACACTGCTCTCTAGAAAGTTCTTCCGCCCTGTTTTCCTCACCCTGTTTTATCTCATCCTGTTTTCCCTCAGTGACCTTGGTATGGGGCAGGAAGTTGTGCAGTGTCTGTTCCAGATCTCAAAAGAAAGGCCCAACATCAAATGATGCAACAGAAATGCTGAGAGAAGATCTGAAGATGGAAAGCAACAGCCATCTATCTGGACATATGCAAGGTCCTTGACATCATGCTGCAGCACATCCTTACCTCTAAATCACAGAGATGTGGGTTCAAATGTTGGAATATTTGATGGATGAGGAACTGGTTTTATGGTCATAGCCAGAATGTTGTTGTCGATGACACTGTGACCAGGTTGAGGTCATATTTGGACTGGTAGTCTGAAACACCTTAATCAGTGACATATGTGATGGGATCTAGTACATTCTCAACAAATTTGTGGACACTACAAACCTGAGTGATGCAGTTCATATGTCAGAAAAAAGGAATGCCATCCAAAGGCATCCTGTCAAATTCAAAAGGTGGGCACACCATAAATGACTTGGATGTAGGACTAGAAGTTGCTTTGGAGAATTTGGTTGATGATACTAAATTGAGAGGAACTGTTGACTCCATCAACAGAGGGGCCTTGCAGAAAGGTCTAGGCAAAGTAGAAATCTGGCCAATCACCAACTACATGAAGTTTATCAAGAGCAAGTGTCAGATTCTGCACCTGGGAAGGGGCAACAACCCTGGTTGTACATACAGACTAGGGAATGAGATGCTTGAGATCAGCTGCACTGAATGAAATTTGGGGATTTAGGTCAACAGAAAGTTGAGCACAAGACAACATTGTGCTCAGGCAGCAAGGAAGACCAACTATATCCTAGGGTGCATCGTGCATAGCATTGCTAGACAGTCAAGGGAAGTGATTGTCCCACTGGCCACTGTATTGGTGCTGCCTCACCTTGAGTACTGCATGGTTATGAGAGTCATGATACAAAAAGGACATAAACTATTATATTATAGTTGAAAGGGAAACTAAAAAGATATTGAAGGGTTTAGAGGGGAGGCTGTATGAGGATACACCAAAGAGACAAGCAGAAAAAGAAGGGGCAATCTCGTGACTTCCAAGCAGTTTTACCTCCCTCTGAATGGAAAATGGAAATGGAACAGTAAAGTTTTCTGGGAGATGCAGTTCTTCTCTTCTGCAAAAGGTACCTGGAACTATCAACAATCCATGGATCTGCAGCATTAATTCTTTAACCACCAGCGCATTACATGATATTATGATGTGGAATACTGATAACAAAAATCATAAAGCCATGACACAGTTCCCTGTTGCCTTTGGAAAGTGTACCAGGAAACTCATGGGATCAGAATGTGTTTCATAAATTCATTCAAAAGGCATTTCAAATTTTAAATAAGAGCAATTAATGGGCTTGTTCTCATTTTCTGGAACATTCTGAGCACAGAATTTGGCAACAAAAGAAGGAGCTTTTCAAGCAGTTAACACTAATTATTGCTTCTATGTAAATTGAAGGGGTAGGATTTCTATAGATTTGGAAGAGATAGACAAAAATATTGCATAGGGTTCAAAAAGGCAATACTTCCTCTGGGTTTGAAGAAGGCTGACTTCTTGGTTGTTTGATTTAAGAATATGAATTAAGAAAGTCATAAAAACATTTCTAGTAATGTTAGCTTTTGTCTGTTGCTGTGTAATATTGCAATGTATATCTAAGTATTACCTCATATTGATCACCAAAACCTCAGGGAAAATGAAACTGATCTAACCTTTATTGTTAGAGAAGTCTGAAGCAGGGGAATTGTCAAGTAACCTTTGCACAAGTCTTTGTCTGTGTGTCTTTGGATATACCAAATATGTACTTTTATCTAGGTCTGGATGACCATTCTTGAAATTGCCAGTGTGATCACAGAATCATAGAATGCTTTGTGTTGGAAGGACCCTGAAGATCATCTGCACTAAACCATGTTTTTCAGCTCGCCCTGAACCGTGCTAGGAATGGAGTTTTCACAGTTTCTCTAGGTAACCTATTCCAGTGACTCCCCATTCTTTTAAGTTCTTCCTAATATCTAATACAGCCTATGCTCTTCTAGATAAAAGCTCTTACCCCATGTCCCATTGCTATGCTTCCTGATATGGAGTCCCTCTTCTATTTTCTTGTACCATTTAGGTACTGGAATATTGCAATGATGTCTCCCTGGAACCTTCTCTTCTCTGGACTGTACAACTTCAGCTCTCTAAGCCTCTCTTCACAGCAGAGGTGCTCCAGCCATGCCAAGTTATACTTATGGCTCTCCTCTGGACTTGCTCCCACAGGTCCATATTCTTACATTGACTATCACAGAGCTGAACACAGTATTCCTGGTAGGGTTTCCTGTGAGAGAAGTAGACTGAGAGAATCACTTCCCTTGAACTGTTAATCATGCTTGTTTTGATGCAGCCCAGGACACTTCTGTCTTTCTGGGCTGAAAGAACATACTGCTGGCACATGTGAAGTCTTTTCAACAACCAATACCTTTGAGCTTTTCTCCTCTGGGCTGCCCTTTATCCATTTGTCTGCCCAGCCTATATTTGTTCTTAGGACGGCCACCACCCATGTTGCATATGGCCTTCTTGATTTTCATGAGGCCTGCATGGGCCTATCAAGCTTCTTCTAGATAGCATCCCTTACCTCCAGCATGTCAGCTGCACAACACAACTTGGTGTTTCCTGAAAACATACTGAGAGTGCATTCATCCCCATTACCATGTAATAAAGAAGGCATTAAATACTATTGGTCCCAATATGGGCAGCTGGAGTACACTACTTGTCACTCAAGCTGGATATCAAGCCACTGACTGCAACTCTCTCAGTGTGACCATCTTGGCAATTCTTTATTCACTCAGAGGGCCATCTGTCAAATCCATGTCTCTTCAATTTAGAGACAAGAATGTCTTGAGAACAGTGTCAAATTCTTTCTGCATGATGAAAGGCTCCCATGAGTCCTCACTTTATTATGTGCAGTCCAGGGCTGCCCTTCATTCCCAGCAACTTGAGACCACCATGAAAAAGGATCACATGGAGGCAGAGGCTGGGTTGCAAGAAATATTAGTGACTGAAAAGGGAAATGAGTTTTCTTCCAAAGGGAGCTGCTGTGTGAGCAGCACCAAAGCTGCCAAAAATCTGTGCCCATCACCCGTGATGAAGATCCTATAGGACGTCCATCTGTCTTTCCCATTGAGTATGAGGACAGCATATCACTCAATTTGGCTATAGGGAATTGTACACCCGGAAGAAGGGAATGTAAGGAAAACAGTAGAAGAATGGGAACATAGCATTAGCATAGGGAGCACTTTCTGCCATAGTAATGTCTGAAAATGCAGGAGAGGTTGAAGTACTCAGAGGTGATAGGGACTCCATCACAGCTGTGGATGTTGACAATTGCAGCAGAGGTAGAGTATATCAGAGTCATGTTCTGCAGGTAAGAGGATGGGGCCACTGTCATGGGAAGGGAATTCATGATGACAGTATGGTTTTTACCCTGACTGACACAGCTACTTGCAGCTGTTGGCTGGTGAGGTTGTACCATAGGATGGGCATGGCAGGCACTGACCATAGCAGAGCATGTCTCAGAGAGGCAAGAGTGTTTCTTGGCTTCATTATGACACTTCAGATATTTTTAAAAAATATGTTGGTCCTGAACAGCCCTGAGCCAGGGGGTATCATACACAGAAGTGATTATTCCCTGCAGTATTCACAATGAATGGAAAACATCCCAGCTAATGACAGTCTGTGTGTCTGTTTCCACTTACACTGCCTTTTCATTTCTGGCTTTTGCTACATCCATTCCCTGCTGAGGTTTTTTGTCTGAGTGCCAAAGTTGAAAAGCCCCAGAATTTCCGTTCCAGGAATGAGACAGTGATTGCAGAAGACTCATTTGCTGTTGTCCAGTGTGTCCAGTACAGGCAACTGATGTTGGACCACAGCCCCTAGTCATTTCTTTGTTCCTTCTGGCTGTTACTATGGGCTCATCCCTTTACATGATGTCATCCTGGCTCCTGAAACAGGTAAAAGAACAATTCTATGATACTCTGCTAGCTTCTTGAGATGAAATAGCTGTTAGATTCACAGAGCTCTTTCTCAGCAACTAGGAGAGAAGGGAATGCCTAGAGAGATCTGTAGGAGGTATTTGATGATTAGTCTGGGGCCAATGGCTTCAACAAAACACAAGAGACACTGGAAACATCCTGGGGCAATTCCAGCTGCATCACTACCCAAAATCATCCGGGAAATCATTTCCGAAACGCCACCTCACAGGACAGATGTCCCAAGAAGAGCCCTTCCCCTTCATTCAGGCTTGAATGAAGTGCAGATTTTTCTGCGGGACCCCAAAGCCCAAGGGAAATGAGGGGAACTCCAGAATCATGTTCTATCACTCCACAGGGAAAACAGACACTCTTGTCTTTGAATAGCTTTCCCTTAAAAAAACATGCCTAGACAAAATGATTCATTTGCCAGATGAAAATTTTCCTTTGGAGGCATTACAGATCGTATTTCTGAGTTCCAGAATGATCCTCTGCTACTGTTGCCAAACCGCCTAAAATCCCTTCTTCCTCAAATGCATGTACTGCTCCAGGAAATAAGATCACCCACACATTTTCTGCTGTGCTTTTCTTTGGACTTCCTCAGCCCTGCTGCCCTGATGCTCTGAATCTGAAGAGATGTAGCCAGGGCCAGTCGTGGACCCAATTACACTTCCCACTCATCATACAATACCTATTATTTTCCTCAAAGGATGCTGGAAAAACCCCAGAAGCATCAGGGAGGCTTGGAAGAAACCAGAATTCTCTGTGAAGGACAGTTCTGTGCAAAGGTAGAAGATCTCCCTCCTACACAAGCTTCATTTCTCTACATCCCTACCTTGGTCTTTGTTCCTGCCCCACCTGAAATCTGTGTATGCTTGCATGTGTGTTTGTGTTCATTTGTTCCATTAACATGGAGAAAGACAGTAACAGAAAGCATTCCTATGTCTTACACTGCAAGACAGAGTTTTGCCACTGAAAATTAATCAGATTTTCTTCATTACTGGAAACTGATACAAAAGAGAAAGTCAGGAGCAAGAAAATATACTGTACTTGAGAGATTGGAATTCGTAGCTCACTTCCAGAAAGGTCATGAAGTAAAGAATAGCTGAATGAATGCCTGGAGAAGAATGGTCAAATCTTTCTACATCTGTGTCTGTGGAAGAAGTGAGGGAAACAGAGAATGGAGAGATCAATACTGGCAGTAATCAGCGGAGGCCATGGAAAGAGCCACATAAGCCAGGAAAAGTCTTCCTGTTTGAAGCTTGTTGCTGCTCTTATTCAACTATAAAACCTCATTTTGACATAATCTCCTGAAATTGTAGAGCCACTGCAAAAGAGAACAGGATATTTGTGACTGAATTCATTCTCCTGGGCTTGAATGTCCCAGGTGGCACTTGTGGTTATCTGCTCCATGTCTTTCTTAATCCTGATGGCCTCATCTTTGTCAAAGGGGTAAGTGACCAGCACCTGAAGATCTCAATGTTTTTCTTGTTGCACTGGCACAGACTGGGTAGCAGGAACATCTCTGTCTCTACTATGATTTTGTGCCTCTTCTGAGACTGGTATGTGGGGCTACAATCAGTGTTGATTTAAACCCTTGAATTTATGGTTCCTATCCTCATCATTCAAAGCACTTGACTTTTCATGTTAATTTCTGACATCAGCATCAACTTTGCAGTTCGCCCTGCTACCTCTCCCTTTACTCACCAGAAGGTATTCTCCACTTGTGCCTCATGTGTCACTGTCCTCATTTTCTGAATAGCTTTCTTGCAATATTTGCTAAAATTTGTTTTGCAATTGACATTAGCATTGTTTAGGCACTGGAACAGGCTTTCCTGTGAAATAGAAATCTGGACTATGTCCTCAGACACATGGCTTAATTTTGTATTAGCCGTGTGCTGAGGCTTCAGTTCTTTCTCAAGATATCCTATGATTCTGTGATTCTATGCTTTTCAGAGAAAATAAGATGCGTTTTTATCATCAATTAACATACTCTGCAGGCATGGAAATATGAAAGATGGTATCAGTATTCAAAATTATTCTCTAGGAAGATTTTGCCATTCTCAAGAGAAGACTCACAAAAATGTGAGTCTGTTAGTCCATCACAGACCTTACTTTTAGATGACAGGTAATTCCAGCCCAGAAGCATCTAAGCATCTACTGATATCATAGAATCACAGAATCACAGAATCATAGAATCATAGACTCATAGAATGGCCTGGGTTGAAAAGGACCACAATGATCACCCAGTTTCAACCCCCCTGGTATGTGCAGGATTGCCAACCACCAGACCAGGCTGCCCAGAGCCACATCCAGACTGACCTTGAATGCCTCCAGGGATGGGGCATCCACAACCTCCTTGGGCAACTTGTTTCAGTGTGTTTCACCCGTTGTGTGAAAAACTTTCTCCTAATATCTAACCTAAACCTTCCCCATCTCAGTTTAAGACCATTCCTCCTTGTCCTATCACTATTCTCCCTTGTAAACAGCCATTCCCCCTCCTGTTTATACACTCCCTTCAAGTATTGGAAGGCCACAATGAGGTCTCCCCAGAGTCTTCTCTTCTCTAAGCTAGATAATCCCACCAATTCCCTCAACCTTTCCTTATAGGAGAGGTGCTCCAGCCCCCTGATCATCTTAGTGGTCCTTCTCTGGACTTGTTCCAAGAGCTCTGTGTCTTTCCTGTACTGGGGGCCCCGGGTGTGGACGCATTACTCCAGATGGGGCCTCACAATAGCCAAGTAGAGGGGGACAATCACCTCAATTTCCCTGCTGGCCACTTTCTTCTTTTAATACAACCCAGGATATAGTTGGACTTCTGGGCTGCAAGCACACACTGATGGCACATGTCCAGCTTCTTGTGCACTGGGACCCTCAAGTCCTTCTCCATAGGGCTGCTCTCAAGGGGTTCTTTGCCCAGTCTGTGTAAGTACTTGGGATTGCCCTGGCCCAAGTGCTACACCTTGCACTTAGCCCTGTTGAACCTCATTGGATTCATATGGGCCCACTTCTCCAGCCTCTCTAGGTCCTTCTGAATGGCTTCCCTTCCCTCCAATGTATCGACAAAATGTATCAACCAATACTGGTATTGCCCTAAGGCAGGCACAATGTGTGTTACGTGAAGAAAATATCTCAGCTGGAGTGAGAGCTGGCATCCAGACCAAGTCCAAACCCATGAGTGGCCTGACTAAAGGCTTCACCCAGTCACTGCAGTGAATCAACAGGGAGCCTGGTCAAGCCAGGAGATCAGCAGAAGGCCAGGCCAGATACAGGATGCCATTTGTCAAGATTCCATCATATATAATTCCCATTCATACTGTGTGCTCCAGGCTCAAGGGGACATGTCTAAGCAGACACATCAAGGCAAGGGCTGAGAGCCATTGGTTACAAACTAACCAGGGATGACTTCCTCTGCTTTGAAAAAGTGTGCCTGAAAGATGAAATCTCAGCAGTGCACACTGGCCTTCAGTATCTAAAACAGTGATGGAGTCTACCTAGCTAACTCCTCCTAAACCCAGGTTTTCTCCTTTTGTCACCCCTATGCAGATGGAAACAAAAAAACAAACAAAAACATGGCAGGACACACTAAAGGTTGCAGTAAGTGTTTAATGAGTCTGAAGAATGAAATGATGTTACTCCAGGTGCATACATAAAGTGTCAGGAGCAGGCAAGAATCTGTTCCCCTTTCCTATGGAAGTGTTGCCACAGGGCTCACACTTACTAGCCAAGAGATGAAGAGTGTGTTGAGACTGTAGCTGGACTCATTGACCTCTTGTTCTGTTTTGCCTCAGTTCTATCTTGGGATATCCAATGATTCTGTGTATCTATGCTTTTCAGAGAAAAGAAGATTCTTTTCAAAGTATTAGTCTAGTTCTCCTCAATTAGTGTAGCTTGAAGGCAAGGAATAGGAGAGACAACATCAACCGTCTAACCTATTCCATAGTAAGATTTTGCCATTTTCAAGAGAAGGATGAATTGCCAAAATGTGAGTTTGTTATTTAATGAAATACAATGAATACAAATGAAACAGACCTCACTTATAGATGATGGGTAATTCCAGCTCAGAAGAACCTACTGGAAATTGTCTGAAGACAGGCAGTGTATGTTATGTGTATGTTATGTGAAGAAAGACTCACTGTTGGAGTGAGAGCAGGCATCCAGACCAAGTCCAGACCCAAGAGTAGCCTGACTGAATGCTCCACCCAGTCACTGCAGTGAACCAACAGGGAGCCTGGCCAAACCAGGAGATCAACAGAAGGCCAGGAATAACATAGGCTGCCATTTGTCAAGATTCCCATTCATATGATGTGCTTCAGGCTCTAGGGGACATGTCTAAGCAGAGACATATCAGGGCAACGACTGAGCCACTGGTTACAGACTAACCAGGGATGGCTTTCTCTGCTTTAAAAGAGGATGCCTAAAAGACGAAATCTCTGCAGTGTGCATTGGCCTCCAGTATCTAGAAGAGTGATGGAGTCTCCCCAGCCAAAGCCTGGCTTTCTCCTTTGACCACCTATATGCAGGTGGAAAAATAACATGGCAAGACACACTAAAGAATGCAGGAAACGTTTAATGGGTCTGAAGAGGGAAATGGTATAACCCCCAGTGCATACATCAAGTGTGGGGAGCAGCAGGAACAGGCAAGAGTCTGTTCCCCTTTCCTGTGGTAGCGTTGCCATCAGGCCCACACTTATCAGCCAGGAGTTGTAGAAAGATAGAGCAGGTTACTTGAAGCTGATTTTGAGGAGCACTAACAGAGATCTCAGAGGGGGAAAAAAAAAAAAAAGATATCAGATAGGAAGAGAGACTGAAAGAGACAATCAATAGACTTTCTCCATCCTGCCTATGAAGACAGTCTGGCCCCTTCTGTCTGCCTTGCAGGGCAAAAACAGAAGCACATTTCTTCTTCAATCCAATGTCATGATCTGATTTCCTGGGTGTCTTTGTCTGGGGCAGTGCTCAGCACCTTTAGCAGGGGGGGCACCTTCTGCCACAGCTGCGGTTGGAAATGCAGGAGAGGTCAAAGCCCCCCGAGGTGATGGGCACGCCCTGACAGCTGAGGATGCTGCCAACAGCAGCGGAGGTGGAGGAGCCCACGGCGGTGTTCTGCGGGAAGGAGCTGAGGATGGGTCCGGGCAGGGTCACCACCACGGGAGAGGGCTGGATGACGATGGTGGAGGGCTGGCACTGCCTGACACAGGGCTCATTGCAGCTGCTGGCCAGAGGAGTTGGGCCACAGGGCTGGCACGGCTGGCACGGGTCACAGCAGGACATGTCTTGAGGCTTGAGTTGTACCTGGCTGAGAGAGCACGGAGGAAGCAGAACATGGGAATACATGAGGAGACGACTGTCAACATTCTATGGGTTTTCCAAGGCACATGCAATTCTAAGAACTGGAGGCTGTGCAAGAATTGATATGTATTTCGTCGTCTCATCCTGCTCGAGCTTGAAAACAGCCACTGGAACATATCCAGGTAGTCCCTGGACTCTAGTTCACAGACTACTTACTCACAGGCCCTGGTGCCCTCCACGATGAATCTTGCCCCTACTTCTCTCTCTCATGACAAGCATTCCCAAGAAAAGAAAGAGCTTCACACTCACCTGGTTCCAAAGAGAATGGCAGGAGTGGTGGATGAGTGAGCAAGGAGCTGGGCAGCCTTTTATAATGGAAATAAACTGCCCCAGGTCCAGAGGCATAACTTACAGCTGTGATTTTTTTCTGACGAGCCCCTCTTGAATGTAAATCATCCCAGTTAATGATATAGGCTGTACATTGGCTTCCTGTGCTGTTTAATTAGATTTGTAGTTTCAGTATGTCCATTCCTCACTGAAGGCATTTTTTGAGTGGCAGGAACAGAGGCCCAAGCATTTCCGGGAAATAGACACCAATTTGGGCAAAAGATTCAGCTCTGCATTTAGCACTGCTCTGTGTCCTCCCCATGCCATGTCTTCAGCTCAGACACTGCCAATTGCATGCCAGTATTTGGTTGTTGCTAAGTGGTGGGTGAGCTGGGCTGTACGAAACCTGTGGGTTGGATATACCTGTCTTATATGACGGAACTCTTTCTGTCATTTCTCCTACCAGCCCACAGTACTGCTGGGTATTGTGCACTCCAGCTATTTCCCTTTCTTCAGCTCCTCAGGATAACATGGCTTCTCAAACCTTAAATACAAAGCCCAATAGAGCAGAATCATCATGACAAGATCAGTGACTTCTATGTCTTCTGCAAAGCTCTTAGTATACTTCCACTCTCTGCAGTCTCTCTGGGTACAATACAATGAGCTCATTTAGAGCATTGTCTTCAAATGAAATTTCCCCAGAATCCCTGCTGAAATGGTTTCTTGGTTAAGTATACCATGTGACATGTTTTTGAATGTGCCCCCACTTTTGTGCACTTGCCTGTACTGTGTCTGGCTTGGATACAGTCCTCTGGCTGAGGAGAGTGTATGCCCACTGACAAGAGGAAATGATGAAAGGGAAAATGGAAATGGCTGTAATACTATAGGCTGTCTTTTCCTCAGTTTTTATGGGTAAGGCTTGTCCTCAGGTCTACTGGGTCCCTGAGGGTCTCCACAGAATTTTAGGGAGTGAAAAAATACTGCCTGTAAAGGAAGAAAACCTTATGAAATCTTATTTGTCCCACTTGGTCAGAGTTGTGTCCATGAGATGGGTGGGATGCATCCAGGGATATTGATTGGGTGATGCCATTGTAAGACTGCTCTCTGTCATCTCTCAAAGATCATGATGGTTGAGGAAACAACAGCAGCAACAGCAAAACAGGCATCACACTTATCTTCAGAAGGAGTAAGAACAATAAGGTAGCTGAAAAAGATGATGATCTGCTGGGCTTTAACATCCATGACCAGCTATTCGAAGTACAGCTGGTGACTGGTATCTATGAAAGTGTATCTCTTAAGTATACTACTTAATAGTATTTAATGGTTCCAGCCTGATGATGGGGTAGTGTGCATGTGTGGCATGTGTGTGGAGGACCAACAACTGGGAAGAGCAGTCAGGACGCTATAAGGCAGGGCTGCTAGTCATAGGAACCCGGACAAGCTGGAGAAACACCCGGCTGGAATCTCAGGTCTTTCAACAGGAGCAGGAGAAAGGCCTTGCATCTGGAGAGGAATAATGACAGGAAATCATTATAGCTGTAGGCTGTATTCCTCAGAAGCAGCTCAGAAGAAAACACTAAGTCTAGGCTATGCATGCCAAGTCTCCTCCTACTGTATGCACAAAAATGGTGCCGGGACCATGCTGGCCCTCTGAGGGTGTGATGCAGGAGCTGTGACAGTCGCTTTGGCTTTCCTGGACCCACAGGCTTCCCACTTCATGGAGGGCTCATTGTTCTCCTCCAGTAGGGCTTTCCCTGCTCTCAAATGCTGGTGGTGGCTGGTCTCGGTGCGGACAGGGAAAGCAGTAACATTGTAGTATATCTGACTTTTGATTATCCTCTTAAAGGCAATAAAATAAGATTCTAGATTTTGCATCTTTTCAAAAAATTATTGCTTTCTCAGATTCTTTTTTTCTCTGCTCTCCTGTGAAACTCTGCCATGAGGACCACACTGCTTCTCTGTTCTATGTCCCTGATGGAGGAACTGGGGGCAGCTGTCATAACTGCATCCAGAGCAGCTCAGATTCTATTCTTAAATTTTACTTTCTCCTCCATTATTTCTTTTTAACACACTTGAGAAGGACAACATGATGTAGCTGTAGATGTCCCTGTTCATTGCAGCAGACTTGGACTAGATGACTTTTAAAAGTCCATTCCAACTAAAGCGATTCTGTGATCCTATGAAAGCATGCCTTGACCTGTGCAGACCTGTAACTGGCCTCACGCAAGCCTACCCAGCGCCATGAGATAATGAGGTACAAAAATGTGGTTGGGAAGGGTACCCTGACATTGATGGAGGCAATTCCTTGTATTGTGGTTAAACGTACGGGGAAGTGGGGACAGAGGTGGTGAAGGACCTTCTGGGTGCTGTTAGGGGCTGGCTGGAGGCTCTGCAATGCTCTGAAAAGGACTGATGGAGGGACAAATCAGCACCCATAGGCATTTGTGCAAATCCATCACACAGAAGACATGAGCATATGCTAATGGTCTTGTATGTGTTAATGACACTGTGTGGTACTCAGAGATACTACTCGGAGGGAACATGTACTGAGAGATTTGAAGAGGACACTGGAGCAACTGATGCTGACAAGACATGTCTGCTTTATTGGGCCTTTTGTTTAAGACTTGAGAAGCCTGTTATTTATCCTGAGGAGCTGCAGAGAGGGAATCTACTGCAGGATGCTATAGTCACCTGTGCTGTGAATTAATGGGTGTAATAAAAGAAACCTTCCATCTCTGAAAGGAAAATACGTAAGATTATTTTCAGTTGTTCATTCAGAAAACAAAAAACACCACAATATGGAAAGGAAGAAGGAGCTCTCTGCAGAAAGGACCTACACAGTGAAACATTGGAAAAATTAATCTGATTTTGTATTATTCTGAACAAAATTGGCATTTCTATCATATGAAGGAATATAAGATTAACTTGCTGTCTATATAGCTCTTCTTATTCTTTCTTTCTGAAACAGCCCTTTTGTTCCACAGTTTTCTGTTGGGCCTTTCTTTTGAGGTCTGGAAAGGACACCACACAACCATTTGTCCCATAACAAGATCCTTGAGACAAAACAGGGAAGTAAAATTTTCCAGAGAAAAATGTTGAGTGGGATAGAGTCTCACTCAGGAGATAGTACCTCTCTTGCCAGAAGACCTCCTAAAAACCCTTATGGAATGACTCGGGCTGACATCACTTGCCTTTGCTGGACTCTTCTAGCACATGAGCTGAATTTGTTGACTGCAGTGGTGTTTGTTGTATGGAAATGCTTGGAACTTCCTTCATGCCACTCAAAAGATGCCTTCAATGTGGAATGGGTATGACATAAAGCTGGAAATGAAACGCAACTGCAAAGGAAGATGATGTACATTCTATATCATTATCTGGGATCACCATTTGACTTTGCATCATGGAAGCTGAATCTTTTGCCTAAATTAATATTTATTACCTGGAAGTGATTGGGCCTCTCTTCCTACCACTCAAAAGTGAGGAATGGACATAGCAAACATTGGAAATGAAATTAAACAGCATAGTAAGTGAATGAATAGTCTATATCATTAACTGGAATGCTTTTCATTCAAGAGGAGCTTGTAAGAAAATAATCACTGCTATAAGTGATGCCTTCAGAGCTTAGGAAGCTTACATACACTATAAAAGACAGCCCAGCTTGTCACTCTCTCATCCACCATTGCCTTTTCTGTGGAATCAGGTGAGTGCGAAGCTCCTTCTTGTACCCCTCATTCTGCCAAGGAAGGTTACACAGTTGATATCAGCTCAGTTCCATGTCAAATCGTAGGACTGCTTGTCACAGGGAAGGGAAATAAGGAGAAAGTTTGTCATGGAAGGAATATGGGTCTGCAAGAAGATAGCTTGCAAACTAGAGTACAGAAATGAGCTGAATAGATACTTTTGGCTCATTCTGAGCTTGGGAAGCACGGTAACAGTACAGCCTTTACTATCCATGCACAGCCTCCAGCTTCCAGCAGTTCATGTTTCCTTCATAGAGTGTTGACAGTCATCTCCTCATGTATCCCCATGTTTTGCTTCCTCCGTGCTCTCTCAGCCAGGTACAACTCAAGCCTCAAGACATGTCCTGCTGTGACCCGTGCCAGCCGTGCCAGCCCTGTGGCCCAACTCCTCTGGCCAGCAGCTGCAATGAGCCCTGTGTCAGGCAGTGCCAGCCCTCCACCATCGTCATCCAGCCCTCTCCCGTGGTGGTGACCCTGCCCGGACCCATCCTCAGCTCCTTCCCGCAGAACACCGCCGTGGGCTCCTCCACCTCCGCTGCTGTTGGCAGCATCCTCAGCTGTCAGGGCGTGCCCATCACCTCGGGGGGCTTTGACCTCTCCTGCATTTCCAACCGCAGCTGTGGCAGAAGGTGCCCCCCCTGCTAAAGGTGCTGAGCACTGCCCCAGACAAAGACACCCAGGAAATCAGATCATGACATTGGATTGAAGAAGAAATGTGCTTCTGTTTTTGCCCTGCAAGGCAGACAGAAGGGGCCAGACTGTCTTCATAGGCAGGATGGAGAAAGTCTATTGATTGTCTCTTTCAGTCTCTCTTCCTATCTGATATCTTTTTTTTTTTTTTCCCCCTCTGAGATCTCTGTTAGTGCTCCTCAAAATCAGCTTCAAGTAACCTGCTCTATCTTTCTACAACTCCTGGCTGATAAGTGTGGGCCTGATGGCAACGCTACCACAGGAAAGGGGAACAGACTCTTGCCTGTTCCTGCTGCTCCCCACACTTGATGTATGCACTGGGGGTTATACCATTTCCCTCTTCAGACCCATTAAACGTTTCCTGCATTCTTTAGTGTGTCTTGCCATGTTATTTTTCCACCTGCATATAGGTGGTCAAAGGAGAAAGCCAGGCTTTGGCTGGGGAGACTCCATCACTCTTCTAGATACTGGAGGCCAATGCACACTGCAGAGATTTCGTCCTTTAGGCATCCTCTTTTAAAGCAGAGAAAGCCATCCCTGGTTAGTCTGTAACCAGTGGCTCAGTCGTTGCCCTGATATGTCTCTGCTTAGACATGTCCCCTAGAGCCTGAAGCACATCATATGAATGGGAATCTTGACAAATGGCAGCCTATGTTATTCCTGGCCTTCTGTTGATCTCCTGGTTTGGCCAGGCTCCCTGTTGGTTCACTGCAGTGACTGGGTGGAGCATTCAGTCAGGCTACTCTTGGGTCTGGACTTGGTCTGGATGCCTGCTCTCACTCCAACAGTGAGTCTTTCTTCACATAACATACACATAACATACACTGCCTGTCTTCAGACAATTTCCAGTAGGTTCTTCTGAGCTGGAATTACCCATCATCTATAAGTGAGGTCTGTTTCATTTGTATTCATTGTATTTCATTAAATAACAAACTCACATTTTGGCAATTCATCCTTCTCTTGAAAATGGCAAAATCTTACTATGGAATAGGTTAGACGGTTGATGTTGTCTCTCCTATTCCTTGCCTTCAAGCTACACTAATTGAGGAGAACTAGACTAATACTTTGAAAAGAATCTTCTTTTCTCTGAAAAGCATAGATACACAGAATCATTGGATATCCCAAGATAGAACTGAGGCAAAACAGAACAAGAGGTCAATGAGTCCACCTGCAGTCTCAACACATTAAACCCTATATCTGGGAGCATAGCATAACACCTCTAGGCCTTCAGCAGGCTTGGTAATGTGGCTGATTCACAATGATATAGGCTGGTTTAGCAATAGGGATCAGTATAATATTTTCTCCAAAGGAATCAGTGAGTGCTGGTTCTAAAACTTTCCATTTTATCTTTGCTTGTCTGGTTTAGCAACAGGGATAAGTATATTAGTTTTAAGAACAATATATTGGTTTATCATGATAAATCAGCAAGTGCTACTTCTAAAACTTTCCAGTTTAACTTTGCTTGTTGTGTCAACAGCCTTGTTTTTCTCAGTGATTCTGCTTCACAGGAGCACTTGAATCACAATAGACTATTTTTATGTTTTCATCCAAGTGCAAGGAGTTTCTCCTTAAATTTCACATATATTGTTTTAGATTCAAGTGCACTAAGAGAGGAAGTTTCTTATCATGGCCTAACAAGCAATAGAAATCTGCGAAACTGAGAAAAAACAGCTGAAAGTTGGCCAAGGGTCATGGAGAAGAAGCTGAAGCTGAAATAAAGGGGATGATGTGCACGGTCTTAAGACCACCAGAGGCCACACTGTGTGGAGACAAGTGTGTTTTAATGTCCCCCTAATTACTTCATTAAAGTGATACCTGAGAGATGGAAGTTCCTCTGCGAGGAACTGAAGCACTTACTGGTGATTGTGTTGTGTTGTGGTTGCCAGCATTATAATTTCATATGTGAGCACATGTACATAAGTATTGCTGTAATGGTGCTGAACTTTCTATCTTTTGTGTTATATGTGTGGTTTGAATCTGTAGATTGTGTTAAGCTTTACTCTTTATTCTTGTAGTTGTGGCATGTGTTTGTTACAGTACATGAATTAGCACATTCCAGTCATTCTAGACACTGAGGGGGGCAACCACTTGTTGAAGTACTTAATTGCTCAGCATTAGATGCATTTGATACATTATCAAACACTGGAGAAAGTTTGGAGGAGATCCACTCAAGTGGAAGAAACTGGTTGAATAATGTAATTATTGCTGACTGATATATAAATTAGAAAATCATGAAAAATCATCAGCAAATGGATCACTTAATTGAACTCTGAGTATGCTGCCTGATTTGTCAAGTTGCCTGGCATGTATCATGAGGAATTAAGGAATGTCAGCTTTTTAACACCACACTGGAGTTAGAGAGTTTTCTTCCTGCATTTTGGATGATAGCCTGAGGCTGTAAAACAGGAATATGATTCTCATCTGTGTCGTTCCCAGGTGAAATCTTGTGAAAAAAAACCAAAAAACCAAAAAAACAAAACAGTGTTAAAAGGACAGTAGATACTTTTTACAGCACCCTTGTTACAGAGTGACACCTGGAGATCTTGCATCAGTGAGTGCTAGTTACTTATTTTCTGATGTTCTACTCCCTTCAGCCTACATGCCAAGCACACAAAGACCCCTGATTTGACAGCAGTTGGAAAGCCTAAATTACTGTGAGACTGCTCTGAGACAGAGAGGAGACTATTTCCAGCTTGTTACACCTTTAGATCCCTGCTGGGAAAAGAAGGGCGTTTTAAGTGAGCCTGACATAACGTAGGAGCACTGCTGCAGGATATGTTCTAGGGAAGGTACAAATATAGGAAGAGAAATGGCTGCCTTCCCCTCAGTGTACTAACCTGAATCACAGAATCACAGAATCACAGAATTGTAGGGGTTGGAAGGGACCTCCAGAGATCATCGAGTCCAACCCCCCTGCCAGAGCAGGTTCCCTACACCAGGTGCATCCCACAGGGTCTCAACGTGGGCAAAGAATTCCCAAACCTTGCTATTATTTGACAAAAGTTGCTCTTCTTATACAGAAATCCATCTGTCTTCAGATTATGTGGAAAGAGATAGTCTTGCAAAAGGTCTTTTGCAAAATATGGTGGAGTTTTCATTTGTGCATAGTGCTCTTTGATGTGAAGGAGGATGAAGGATTTCACAGTTGGGGTGTGGCTCTGAAATCAGCCCAACATGCTGCTGGAAGCAGAGCTGTCTCAGGGACTTTTCCTCACCACTTTTTTCCATCCTCAGAACTTTTTCCATCTGAGAGATCTTTCTCATGATCTTGGTGGAAAGGCTCCTTGTTATGGATGGTGATAGATGGAAAGTTCTCTGAGGCTAAATAAAACTATTTGAGAGTTTAGAACCTCCCTTTTTATGACCAAATGCAGCTTTTTCATGCTCAAAGCCTAATTAACTTCTCCTTTTCATGGACAAAACCTCCATTCAGCATTCAAGTAGCCAATGGGAAGGTCCAAAGATTCATTTTGGAATCCAGAGTCTAATTTTAGGGTCTAAACATCCACCTTGAAAACTGAATGTCTTGTTTTGAGTGTGGAAAGTTACTGTTAATAGTAGCTTTTGTTTTCATCCTCAGACACTTTGGTCCACTTTCTCATATAGTCAAAAAAGTCATATTTCATTTTTTTGGCAAAAGTTTTATTCCTTGTGTCAATTCCCTTTCTCAAGTCATGAATTTTTCCTTCCTTCCTTCCTTCCTTCCTTCCTTCCTTCCTTCCTTCCTTCCTTCCTTCCTTCCTTCCTTCCTTCCTTCCTTCCTTCCTTCCTTCCTTCCTTCCTTCCTTCCTTCCTTCCTTCCTTCCTTCCTCAGAAAATAAATCACTCCTCTTCCTTACCTGGCTCTCAGCAATGAAGTGGTATTTTCAGGATGCCTCCCATGGGAAAGTATGCTGCCTGACCAAGATACTGGCATTCTACAATGGCATAACTGTGTCAAAGAACAATGGAAGAGCCAATGATGTAGTATATCTGGACTTCTATAAGGCCTTTTAGAAGGTTCTCCACAAATGGAAAGATATGGATTTCATGGATGGACTGTTCAATAGGAACAGATTGTGAGATCATATCCAGGGAGTGGTGCTCAATGGCTCCAAATGAAGGTCAGTGATGAGTGGTGTCCCTCAGGGTCAGTACTGGGACTGGTGCTGCTTAGTGCCTTCATTAATAATGTTGACAGTAGGATTAAGTTCACTCTCAGCAGGTTTGTGGATGACACCAAGCTGTGTTGTGAGGTCAAGACTCCCATGGGACAGGATGCCATCCAGAGAGACCTAGACAGACTTGAGCAGAGGGCCCAGGAGAACTTTGTCAGGTCCAACAAATCCAAGTGCAAGGCTTTCACCTCAGTCATAGCAATCCCCTCTCTCAGTAGAAGCTGAAGGATGAAAGGATAGAGCACAGCCCTGATGAAAACGACTTTGGGCTATTGCTGGATGGGAAGCTGGACATGTGTCCTTGCAGCCCAGAAGGCCAACTGCATCTTGGGTTGCGCCAAAAGGAGTGGCTAGCAGGTTGAAGGTAATAATCCTGCTTCTCTACTCTGTGCTGGTGAGACCTCACCTGTAGTACTGCATCCAGATTCTTAGATGTCAGTACAGGAGAGAAATTGAGCAGATACAGAGGAGGGCCACAGAAATGATCCAAGGGATATAACACATCTCCTAAGAGGCCAGGCTGAAAGAGGTGGGACTGTTCAGCCTGGAGAAAAGAAGACTCTTGGGGGACCTGATATGTGACTTACAGTAAATGGACTATAAGAAAGAAGGGGAAGGACTCTTTTTCAGGATCTCTGGTCATAGGACAAGGGAAAATGTTTTCAAATGAAATAAGAGGAGATTTAAATTGGATAAAAGGAGGAACTTTCTTATAATAAAGGTAGCAAGGTAGTGGAAATGGTTGCACTGAGATGCAGAGGAATCATCATCCCTGGATGACGTCAGGCTGGACCACATGACACTGGCAGGTTTTGTCCCCAAAGCCAACTACTGTGGATATTGCCAAAGGTGGGCCAAATGTGGGGCTCTGTATGCACATCTAGGGCACATTCACTGATCATAGCCTGTGTGCTGGCTGCTGGGGCTTGAGGATTGAGTGTCTGAATCTTCCCTACACTAAGGCTGTACATTTCTGTGCATCTGTAGTCAGCTGCAATACTGGTTGATCCAGTTAAGGCAGGCATGTCTAGACTACAGCCCAGACCATCACATACTGTGTGTTCTTCCTGCCCTGTGCCATCACAGCAGCAGCTCTTCCCCTGCAGACAACCCAATTCAGCCCAGGGCACGTACCCATCACTCAACAACAACCAAATATCAGCGTGCAGTTGGAAATGGCTGTGCTGAAACTTGGACACAGGGAATACACAGTGCAGTGCTGACTCGAGTTATTGCAAATAATCTTATGCATTTCGATACTGGCTAAACACAGTCCTCTGAACAGTGAAAAATTGGCAGTCTTGCACTGAACTGGTTTCAAAAAAATCATCAGTGTATGTTTGTGATTTCTTTTGCACTTGACATAAATACATTACCCATGAATTTTCAAATAGAATGTACACAGTGGCAATCAGACATCCAACACAAAAGATTGATCATGTCTCTTTTCTAGAATTTTATAAGTCCTATCTTACATTTGTTTCACAATCATGCCTTATTTATGTCAACTCTATTTGGTGATATTTGTGAAGAATTACTGTCAAGGATGAAGCAAAGGAAGAGTAAAATTTCATCAAAAATCTATTATGAACAATTTCAGAACTCATTAAGTATTGCAGTCACTGCGATCATGCCAAACTGAGGCATTAGTATCATAAAAACAAGGTCACACATCTCTCTAGTTTTATGGTTTTGTGGCTCTATTTTTTGAATGTTTTAATAAAAACAGTAAAAGTTAAAATAAGTTTTGTTATTTGTATGCATTAACTGTATTATATATGTTATGAGACCTGCTCCAAAATTAATGCCCTCTATGATGGTGGTTTGGTAGGAGAGGTTGAACCTTCCCTACAGTACTCTATTACATTTTGTTGCTGTGTGACAGATGACAGCAGAGAGGCAATCTGACAGAATAACCACTGACACAGAAGTCTTTATGAAGCAAGGAGGTGTCATAAAATTCCTCCATGCGGAAAAAATTATACCCACTGGTGTTCATCTGTGCTTGCTGAACTTTCATGGAGACAGAACTGTGGATGTGAGCTCAGTGAGGCAGTGGATGGTGTGTTTCAGTGGTAGTGATGACATCCGTGGTTCACCTCTATTTGTGCAGATATTTACAAGTGTGGCACACAGGTATTTGTTCATCACTGGTGAAAATGCATAACTAGTGGTGGTGACTGTTGAAAAACAGCGTTTTGTAACTGAAAATTTGCCCTATCAAATGGAGTTACTGTGCTCACTGATTCAGTTGCAGTTTCTGTGAAAATGAAGGAGACATTACTTTCAGAGACATCTACATGTATGTGGCTCAAGACAATTCCTCTTCAATCAACATGGCCCAGGAAAGCCCATAGTTTGGAAACACGTGATCTAGGAGAAAGCAGCAGCTGCACCCCTCAGCCTGGGCAGAGAGATTTGATTCTAGAGCACGGAGCTGGGCTCCAGTGATCAGGCTGGTGGAGCCTTGGCCTGGGCTACTGGAGCAAATAACTTCTCCTGTCATTCCTTAGGGGATGGGGAGAAGAGCCAGGGCTGCAGCGCGAGGGACGGGTGGGGGCAGGACACAGTGCCATCTGGGCCCACAGGGAGCTCTGCATCCAGGGCCACCAAAATCCATCCTGACCAGGGTGCACCTCCTTGAGTTCTCGAGAAAAATGAGCACAGAGCACGTAGCAGCCACTGACTGAGGCCATGTCAATCAGACAGAGTTGGGTCTGACATGGACAGGATGTCTTGGGTGGGAGACAGCACAACTAAATAGCATGAGCTGTGTTAGACACTGGAGAGGCATCCACAGAGTTCTACTCCAATTCTGTGCCCTCTCTCTTCTCAACTGCAGCAGAGATGAGAGCAGGAAGTGTTCTGTTACTAAAAGCTTGCAGGGTAGCTTTCCCCCATGACCTCCAGCACACTCTTAGTTTTTTCCTGTGAGCAAAGCAGAGATTATGTTCTCCATTTCCAAGACCTGAATGGGGGTAACTGAGAGCAGAAACACTGCAAAGCAAAGGCCAATACCCACTTTCTATGCCATTGCCAGGGATATGTTCTAAAGCTGCAAGGGACAGTGCCCAAGAGAGGAGGCTCTGCAGTGTGTCACAACCTCCCATTCTTTTGGGAGCAGTGAAAGGCTTCCTTAAACACTCATCTCCTACTCACCAGTAGCAAAGTCATTTTCCCTGGGCAGCTCTGAAGGTCATTCACTGTGGGAAGTGATACCAAAAGCCCAAACTGATATGCAGAAATTTTAATGATTGTTTAAAGAGGAAAACGAGTTCATTCTGAACACAGTGCAGGATTTGCATGATCCTACGTTTGAGTTCATGCAAGGCATGTGCCTGACTTTCTGGCAGAGGATGGGAGGGCTCTGAGAAGCCTCAAAGCTCAGAGGAGAATAGAGGTAAAACAAAGAGAGAAAAAAAGAAAATTTAGAGAGAGATATGTAGAAAAATGGAAAAGACATGAGAGAGGTTTTCAGAAAGACCAGGCTTCCCCTTCCTGCCGGCACTTGCTAGATTAGCTGAGGATGGTCAGGTATTCTGAAAGCAGTGGCTTGAAGATTTCTTCTTGATCCAACACCATGTTTGTAGTTTCTGGAAGAACTTCTCCAGAAATATGGCCAGCATCTTTAGCAAGGGGGGCACCTTCTGCCACAGTAGCGGCTGCCAAAGTTGGAGAGGTTAAGGCTCCCAGAGGAGATGGGCACACCCTGACAGCTGAGGATGCTGCCAACAGCAGCGGAGGTGGAGGAGCCCACAACAGTGTTCTGTGGGAAGGAGCTGAGGATGGGTCCGGGCAGGGTCACCACCACAGGAGAGGGCTCAATGACAACATTGGAGCTCTGGCACTGTCTGACACAGGGCTCATTGCAGCTGCTGGCCAGAGGAGTGGGGCCGCAGGGCCGGCATGGCACGCACTGGGAGTAGCAGGACATGACTTGAGACTGGAGATGCACCTAGGAAAGAGAGTTAAGAGGAAGGAGAGCATTTGGCTGTGTGAGAGGCAATCTGAATAGCCTCTCACAAAGGAGCCAAGGCAACTATTAAGAACACAGATGGAGGCTCTGACAGGAGGTCATATCCCTTTGTCATGTCAGAGCCCTGCAGAGAACAGCCTGATCCAAAGAGTCCCTCTTTGAAAGGATAAATCACAGGTCATTTAAGTCGTGTCCCAGATTCTCTGAGCAGACCTTATCCCCTACATTCTCTCCCGATAGCACGGAGCTCCAATCCCCAGCATAGGGCAAATTCACTATTGAATAAGATGCCCATTGAGGCAAAATCTCACTTTGCAAGAGGAGAAGAAAGGGTTTCACCCTTACCTGGTTCCCAGCAAGGAATCACTATTGAATAAAATGCGCATTCGGGCAAAGTCTTGCTTTGCACGAGGAGGAGAAAGGGCTTTACACTTACCTGGTTCCCAGTGAGAAGGAGGCAAGATAGATGGATGGGAGAGCTGGGAATTGGACTACCTTTTATACTCATCCCTCATTGCTGCAGGCCCAGATGCACCACTGATATAGGTATTAATCTTCTGACAAGCTCATCTTTAATGCAAGTCATCTCTGCTAATGATATGAGCCATGGTTTGGTTTCCTTTCTACCTTTTCATTTCCAGATTTATGCCATGCCCATTACCTAATGAAGGCTTCTTTGGTGTGCTGGGATTAAAGGTTGTAATGCAAAAGAGCCAGCACTACTGCTAATGCTTTACTTATCTCTAAGAACATACATGGAAGTAAGTTAATATTCATTTGTTAAAAAGAGACTCACATTTCTGGGGAAGGCTGGCCAGTAAAGTGTCCACTCTGTGGTTTTCTCCCAGCAGATATTGATGGTGGCAGGCCAGTAAGATGTCCTTCCTTGTGGTGGCAAGGTGTCCTTCCTGGAGTGCATTGTCCAGTCCAGTTAAAGGTAGGTATTGTCAGCCACAATGACAAAAGATTTACAGAATCACAGAATCACAGAATCACCCGGGTTGGAAGGGACCTCAAGGATCATGTAGTTCCAACCCCCCTGCCTAGCAGGGCCACCTAACATGCACATTTAGATCAGGTTGCCCAGGACCCCGTCCAACCTGGCCTTGAACACGTCC
>NW_024966533.1:0-1277 GCF_019238085.1 Lagopus leucura
CCCCAACCCGCTGTGGGGTGACGCTGGTGGCCGAGGGGGCGAGAGGGGACCCCAGGGGTGACCCAGCACACAGGGAGGTGATGTAACCCACAGGGATGTTGGGGGCCCAGCACCCCAATCCCTTTATCCCAAATGGTATTGGGGTCCTCTGGCACCCAAGAGCCAATCCTGGGGGCCCCCGGTTCCCAAACCCCTTTATCCCAACTGATGTTGGGGTCACCCAGTTCCCATTATCTGAGCTGATACCAGGCTTCCCCCAGAGCCCAGATCCCACACAGCATTGGGATCCCCTGCTTCCCAGATCCCATCATCCCAGCTGATGCTGGGGTCCCCCTGGATCCCGAACCCCTTTATCTGAATGTTGGGGTCCCCAAAGGCCTTCAATCCCATTCTCTGAAGCGACGGCGGGGTCCCATGGTGCCCAAATCCTTTTATCTGTGCCAACATTGGGGTCCCCCCTGTCCCCAAACCCCTTTATCCCCACTGATATCGGGGTCCTCCATCACCCAAGAGCCAATCCTGGGGTCCCACGGTGCCCAGATCCCATAATCCACACTGATGCTGGGGTCTCCCAGTCCCCAAATCCCATGAGCTGATATGGGCTTCCCCCAGAGCCCAGATCCCATACAGCATTGGGATCCCCTGCTTTCCAAACCCCTTTATCCCTACTGATGCTGGGGTCCCCCCAGTCCCCAAACCCCTTTATCTGAATGTTGGGGTCCCCAAAGGCCTTCAATCCCATTCTCTGAAGCGACGGCGGGGTCCCGTGGTGCCCAAATCCTTTTATCTGTGCCAACATTGGGGTCCCCCCGGTTCCCAAACCCCTTTATCCCAGCTGATATTGGGGTCCCCAGTGCCACACACCCCATAACCACACATCACCCCATATGAAACCCCACACATCAGCCCACTCATCCCCCCACACATCACCCCAATCCCTTTATCCTAACAAATATCATTGTCCTCCATCACCCAAGAGCCATTCCTGGGGTCCCACGGTGCCCAGATCCCATCATCCACACTGATGCTGGGGTCTCCCAGCTCCCAAATCCCCTCCTCCAAGCCTCTTTTGGGGTCCCCCCAGTCCCCAAACCCCTTTATCTGAATGTTGGGGTCCCCAAAGGCCTTCAATCCCATTTTCTGAAGCGACGGCGGGGTCCCGTGGTGCCCAAATCCTTTTATCTGTGCCAACATTGGGGTCCCCCCTGTCCCCAAACCCCTTTAACCCCACTGATATTGGGGTCCCCCCAGTTCCCATTATCTGAGCTGATATGGGC
>NW_024966534.1:0-1277 GCF_019238085.1 Lagopus leucura
GGAGGAGATCCGGTACTGAGCGATGATGGAGGAGATCCGGCACTGAGTGATGATGGAGGAGATCCGGCACCGGGTATTGATGGAGCAGATCCGGTACCAGGCGATGATGGAGCAGATCCGGCACCGGGTATTGATGGAGCAGATCCGGCACCGGGTATTGATGGAGCAGATCCGGTACTGAGTGATGATGGAACAGATCCGGCACCGGGCGCTGTAGAGCCGGCGGATGCGGCCCCCGCCGACGCCTCGCAGCTGAGCGCGGAGCTGCCGGCTGCAGACTCTCCGGCGATGCCGCCGTGGGCGACGCGGAACCCCGCAGTGACACCGGGAGGGGCGACCCAAAACCCCCCGGTGGCACCGGGAGGGGCGATCCGAGACCCCGTGGTGACGCCGGCAGGGAGCCGGAGCCGCCCGGTGCCACCACAGCAGAGCGACGGAACCCCCGCAGGGACACGGAGGAGGACGATCCGGGACCCCGCGGCGACCCCGCGGATGACCCAGAACCCCCCGGCGGCACCGCGGGCGACCCGAGACCCCGCGGCCGCTCCGGGGAGGACGGCCGACGACCCCGCGGTGCCACGGGACGGAACGGCCCGGGATCCCGGCGCGGCGCCGGCGGCCCAGGAGCGCGTGGTGCTGCCGGAAGCCACGCTGCGGTTCCTGCGGCGCCCCGACGTCCGCGCTCGGCTGTCCGCCCTGCTGGCAGCGCCCCCGTGCGCCGGCGCCGCGCGTTACACCGTGCGGGGCCCCGCCGTGCTGCTCACCGCCCCCGAGCCCGCGGCCGCCCGCCGTGCCGCGCGGCGCCTGCAGGGGGCGCTGGCCGCCTTCGCCGTGGAGGTGCCGCCGGGAGGCCGCGTGCCGGGGCCGGGCTCGCCGTGCTGGCGGCCGCTGCGGTGCTGCGCGGTGCGGCCGAGCGGAGACGGGCGCTGGGTGCAGGGCCTCACCCTGAGCGGCATGGAGGACGAGAACCGGCGCCGCGTGCGGGAGGCGCTGCGGGGGGGCGGCGGCGAGGCGGAACGGCGGGAGAGGCGGCGGCAGAGCGGCGAGGAGGCGGCGGGGGGAGCGGGTGAGGAAAGGGGGGGGGGCGGGGCGACGGACCGGGATCCCAGGGCAGATTGCGATGGAGGTCGCGACGGGGATCCCAACGGGGATCCCAGTATGGATCTCAATGTGGATCCTAACATGGATCCCAGTATGGATCCCAAGGTAGATCGCGATGGAGGTCTCAATGTGGATCCCAGTATGGATCCCAATGGGGATCCCAAGGTAGATCGCTA
>NW_024966535.1:0-2167 GCF_019238085.1 Lagopus leucura
GGGTTCCCCCCCCCCGGAGCGGTGCGCTGATGCGCGCGGGGGGTCCGCGGGGATCCCCGTCCGGGTGTCGGCTAATGATGGATTCATTAACGCTCTGACCTCGCCGCGCGGCCCTGCGGCTTAATTAAGCGGAGAGCTCGGGGAGGGAAAGAGGGAGGGGGGCGAGCAGGAGCGGGCAAAGGGCCGTTGGGCCGAACGCGGGGTTTGAGTGCGGGGTCTGTGCGGGGGGGGCTCCCGCACGAGGTTCGGCCGCAGGTGCACAGCGCGGGCACGCGCGCACGGAGCTGGACGCGCCCACGGCTCCTTTTGGGCCCCCCGGCCCGGTGCCGTGGGGTCAGGGGGAGCCGCCGGCCCTCGGCCACAGCTGCCGCCCTCCCCCTGAGCCCCCCCCCCCCCCTGGGGCCTCCATATGGGCCCGGGCCAACCCCCCCCCCAAGGGGCGGGGGGGGGGGGGGGTTGCATTTCAAAGCCTCCGGCTGTGAGCAAACGCCGCGCTCCCCCCGCGCTGCCCCCGCGCCCCGCTGGCCCCGGGTCAGCGCACGGCTACCGGGGACGGCCCCGTCCCCTTTCCCAGGGCGGTGCGGCCGTGCCCAGTGGGGCGGGATGGGAGAAGGACACGGGGGATGAAAGGATGGACTCGGGCCTGGCCCCTCCGCGAGGCTCGGGTGGATCTGCGGGGGGAAACCGTGGGGAGCGGCCCTGGCCCCCACGCACGGAGCGCGGCCCCCCGACACGGGATGCCCGTTAGTCTGTGGGGCCTGCTGTCACCTCCAGCCCCACCGTGGGACGGAGGGTGGAGGCAGAGGGGCTCCGTGGGGCTCCCAGCTTCGGCCAGGGGCGTCCCCGCGCTGCAGCAGCCTCGACTGGGGAGCCGGGGTCCCCCCGAGGGCTGCGGGGTTGGGAGCCGCGACCCGCGGCCATGCGGATCCAATTAGGGCCGCGCGGGGGGACGCGATGAGGAAACGCTCCGTCTGAGGCGCTGACAGCCCCGCGCCGCCCGAGATAAGGGAGTGCGGGGTGAGGGCGGGGGGCGATCCGCGGCGGGGCGGGCGGGGGGGGGTCCGGGCTGCATGTGGGAGGGGGCCGGCGGCCGCGGGGGAACCCGGGCGCGTCTCCAGGGCCGGAGAACGGGCGCCGCGTCGGTGCTCAGCGAGGTGCGGGGCTCCCTCTTCCCTGCGGGACGCGGTGCGCGGGTCGGGCCCCGCAGGCCGCGGGGTCACTTCGGAGCGCCGCTCACGGGCGTAGACGGAGTGTCCTGCGGTTGCCGCGAAAGTCGCGAGCACGGCGGGGTTTGGGGGTTTCTGCCCGCACCACCGGCCGCCCCCCGCCCTGCTGTCCCCGGAGCCACGCGCAGGTGCCACACCCGTCGGGTCTCTCCGGTTCTGGGACCGCTCCCAACGCCGTGACGGTGCTGTGGGAGGGGGCACTGCGGCCGGGACCCAACACCCGCTTCTCCACGGCCGCGGCACAGTAGCGGGAGGATGGGCTCGTTCGCGGGGACGGGGTCGGGAGGTGCAGCCACGCGCCCCCCGTAGCCCCATACGCCCCGCCACCCCCCCCCCCCAGCAGAGCACCGCCTTCGCCCCGCGGCATTCCCGGTACCCCGCAACCCCACGCGCACCGCGGCGCTGCCCCGAGCTGTGGGGCCGGAGAGGAGCGGGGCGCGGCCGGAGGGCGATGCGGGGGAGGCCCCCCCACCCCCACCCCGGGTGGAGGCAGCGGGGAGAAACGTCCCGGGGAGGGGAACCGTCCTGCGGGGTGCGGGAGGGGGACGCGTGGCGGCGGAGGGGGTCGCTGGGGGCCGCCACGCCGCGGGTCAGTGATATCATTAACCTCGACGAGGCAGCCGGGCCGCGCCGCCGCGAGGTTAATTAAAAAGAAAAGTTCAGGGGAACGCGGCAGCGGTGTCTTGGGGAGGGGGGGCGGCGCAGCGAGCGGGAGGGCGCAGTGCCGGCGGGGGGGGGGGGGGGGGGCCCCAGCGAGGGCCCCCCCCCCGGGGGGACACCCGCGGGGGGGGGGGGGGGGGGGACGGGGGGCCAGGGGGGAGGGACGGGGAGGCTGCGGGGTGACCCCGTCCCACGGCTCTGCTGATCCGCGGGGCGAGCGGGGCTGTGCGTGATGGGGCACCCAGCGGGGAGCGGCTCCGGCTGGGGGCTGCGCTGCTGCC
>NW_024966536.1:0-6332 GCF_019238085.1 Lagopus leucura
AAGCCATTCCCCTTGTCCTGTCACCACCCACCCTCACACACAGCCGTTCCCCCTCCTGTTTATCTGCTCCCTTCAAGCACTGAAGGCCACCATGAGGTCTCCCTGCAGCCTTCTCTTCTCCAAGCGAGAACCTGAAGAAAAATGAAGGATATCAAGGACATCCAACAAGCCTCATGTCACCAGGGTGGGGCAAACAGAGGGTGAGCAGCTCTGCTCCTTTTTCACTATTCATACCTCCCCAACACAGCTGTACAGCCAGACACCTGCCATCACTAATTACTTCTAATTACTGCTTAGCAAAAAAAAAATAAAATAAATTGATTTCCAATATCCCTCAGGACTTTCATTTATATATTTTTTTGACTACAGAGGGTTGGTACCTAACCACAACTGACACCTGGCATAGAGCACTTACTCATGGCAGCTTTTCCAAAGAAGTTGTTCATGATGTTGGCCTTTGCTGATGGCTTACTGCTCGCTGCAGACACCTGGAAGCAAACAGAGGAGTAACCACAGGAATTATTCACGAAACACAGCCCTCAAAATGCACAGCACTGCTTCTGGACAAACAGAATTAACACGTATAACTTGCTGCCTGGTCAGCATCTCAGATTTCAACACCTGTGTAGGAGAATTTGAGAAGAGTAGATAATAAATGGATCAAAAGGTTGAGAGTCCCTCAGCACTCTGGAGGCTGGGCCTTCAGAGCTAACCTAGGTCACATTCCATCTGATGGCTCACAGTGTTACTGAAAGAAGTGGTTGGGATTTGGGTCTGTTCCCAGTAAAGAACTGTTCTCTTTTTTTTTTGCAAAATATCAGTGCCTCAATTCATGGTAACAGTCAGAGGAAAGAACACAGATTGGCCAAAGCATGAAGACTTTATCCAGCTCCTCTGGCACAAATGCTGCACTGCTGAGCAGTCTGCAAAGAACTCTCATTGCTCCATTCCATTCCTATAGCCACTAGCAAAAAGAAAAATCACACACACAAACACACACACCTAGGAGAGCTTGGTCTCCTAATCCCATTTATTTTCACGTAAAACAACCAGACACTAAACTTTCCTAAACATTCAGACAAGCACGTTTCATCAGTTCTAAATCACAAAAATGAACCAAAATGTACTCCATTGTTATTAAAAAAAAAGCCAAACCACGCACAGAGAACATTACCATTTTAATACCCACTTGGAGGCCACACTGCTTTAAAAAGACTTGTGCTAATTAGAATTAAAACATAATCCTGTGCTGGAAAAAAGCAGCAGCTGGGAAGATAAACATTCTAGTCTTGCACAGGTCAGGCTCTGAAGCTTCCCTCGCAGACCAAGTTTAAACACCTTGATACTTTTAAGACCTGGGCTTCTCACATTTCACATATTGCTCAAAACAAATCCTTTTAAGCACAATAGAGAGCACGAGATCCTCAACTGGTGTATATATTGGCATAACTGAAGACAATGGAACAATTGCCTCAATGATGCAGCTATGCTGGTTTACACTAGTTGAAGATCTGGCTCAAAGAGGAACGTCAAAGTGTCAAAGTGATGGCAAATACACTTCAGTGGGCAGGTCAAGAGTGTGGCACATATACTTCCCTCAGAGGGGACTTGATGACAGAAGGCATCTTCTGTGACTGTGACACAGTTAAACACCTACAGAAGCACCTGAGCTGCCCAGCAGGCAGCAAGCTTAGCACTGGAAGCAGAGGATGAGGCTGCAGTGTGGCTGGTTAAGGTAGGCTAAATTCATAGCATCATCAAGGTTGGAAAAGAGTTCTAAAATCACCAAACCCAACCCATCCTCACTGTGCCCATTCCTCACTGTGGCCTTCCAATATTTGAAGGGAGCGGATAAACAGGAGGGGAAATGGCTGTTGATGAGGGTGGGTGGTGACAGGACAAGGGGGAATGGCTTTAAAGAGAGACAGGGGAGGTTTGGGTTGGATGTGAGGAGGAAGTTTTGGAGGCAGAGGGTGGTGAGGCAGTGGCACAGGTTGCCCAAGGAGGCTGTGGATGCCCCATCCATCCCTGCAGGCATTCAAGGCCAGGCTGGATGTGGCTCTGGGCAGCCTGGGCTGCTGGTTGGTGACCTGCACACAGCAGGGCTTGGAGCTGGATGAGCACTGTGCTCCTTTGCAGCCCAGGCCATTCTGTGATACGATTCTATGATGTGATAACGTCCCCAGGTGCCACATCTACCCTCTTCTCGAACACCTCCAAGGGCAGTGACTCCACACCTCCCTGGGCAGCCCATCCCAATACCTTACCACTCCTTCAGCAAAGAAACTTTTCTTAACATCCAACGTGAAGAGCAAAGCTAGAAGAGCAGTTCATTAAAGCCATTAACCCAAAGGGTCTGACATCACTTACACTTGGAGCCTCCTTAGCTTTGGGTTCTTTATTTGTATCCTGGACTTTGGAAGCAGCTTTGGCTGCAAACATCCCCATGATCCCCTTGGGGGGCTGCGAGCTCTGCTTAGCAGCTGTAGGACCGTGGCCATTGAGTGGTGGTGTGCTGACAGTGCTTGTGTCACTCGGTGTCTGGGAAGCAGCCCGTGCCAACGTCCGTGCTTGAGCAACTTCAGCTGGAGTCCTGGGGACTGCATCAGCACAGCGAATGGCACTGAACCTGTGTGAAGGAGTGAGAAACTGAGTTAACCTCTGGGGTGTCCACCTCTTCTGGGGTGTCCCACCTCCTCTGGGGTGTCTACCTCAGCTCCCTCCCAGGCAGCGCATTGCTTCTCCTGTTCCGCGTTCTCCTGTTATGGGAAGAGCAATTTGATTTGTGCCAGAGCTGGCACTGAGAAAAAAAATGAGGGAGACCTCTACTGAAAAGATCAGTTGGACCTGTCAGCAGGAGCCAGAGCATTCAGATGCAAAACAAGTTCAGATTTTATGGGGGAGGAGGGAGCCCATCTTCACACCCAGGGTGGGGATGGAGTCAACTGCATTCTATTCCTAAACTGGTTGCACTCCCTCAGGCTTAGCAGCAGACATAGTTTTGCTATCTGATGAGCTTTACAACTTTCAGATGCTTTCACAGAGTCCATTACAGCTGCAGCAAGCAGGTAAGGAGATCACAACTGCAACCCAACTGCTGAGGTGGCTCCCAAGACATCGAGGGACTTCGCTATATAAAGGCATTTCCATGCAATCTCTTGCAGACGGAGATGCATCTCAGCTTGCAGCAGTCTGAAACGTGATTGTCTGAGGGAGGCTGAGATACAAGAATTGAACGACGTGCTCACAGTTACAACACAAGTCACTGACAGTCAGGAATAGCTGTACCCAAAAATAACCCAGTTCTGCTCCCCACTGTGCGAATCACAGGCAAGGCTTTCCAGATTTCCTACAGCAATGCCACAAAAGAGCACGGGCTCACGCCTCCCCATCCATGGAATGACACAGCGTGTTTTTATTTGCATAAGAAAGCAAGCAGTTCTCTGCCAATTAATTGCCTCAGCATTAGCAGTCCACTTTGACTCCGATCACAAACTGAAACGCATCAGCAAATATCTGTGTGGCACTTTGAGGCTGCAGCAGCCATCTCTCGACATCCAAACCTTTAAAGGAAGGAAAGACGACATTGAGGGAAAAATATTCCCCCTTTCCTTTCTACTTTCAGCCTCTTTTCAGCTCACTGCTACTCCATAAACACTCGTGAGCAACACCAGAACTCACCAGATTACAAACGACACGTGATCATCAATGGCTGTATTGAGTGTGCAGCAAAGCACATCTCAACCTCACGCACCTCTGGGAAGTTACCTTGCCTTAATGCTGCTGTGTGACTATAGCTCGTGGGCTCCATCCAAAATTCACTCAATAATCACTGAAAAAACAAGCAATGTTTGGACTGTGCTCTGCAAGCAAGGAGCTGCTTCCGCTTGGAAAGCTGACATTAGCAACATACATTAAATCCAGCTATTTACATGAGGGCACCAAGTCACCTCCACTGCCTTCGCAGCATAAGAGGTCCCATACAAATACAGAGGAGAATATATAGATCCTGGCCCCAGAGCTTATGAGATATATGGACTGAGAAGGAAATAAGAAGCCAGTGGGTTCTGTTTGCTATAAACATGCACATAGTCAGAGCTCTGTGCTCGCAGGGACTGTGGGGATCTCATCCCAGCTGTAACAGACTGCTCATGTGGTGGACAAGTCCAAGGGAGAGGGAACAGGGCTGGTCTGAATTTCGTTCAGCCAGCACGCAGATGAAGAAGCTGCGTTTTTCTCAGTTTGTTTGGGAATTTCTGCTCCAAAGCCAGGAGGAGAATTAAACCTAGGGCTGCAGAAAGCAGATTTCAGAACCTGCACTGTCTAAATCTGCTGCGTGTACAAATCTGAAAGGCAAGCATCTCTAAGACACAGGCACCCCCACGTGGGGCTAGCCCACAGTAAACAGAGCAGAACAAGGTGAAGGCAGCCAGAAGAACGCCATACCTCTCCCCTGAAGCTGGGCTTTCCACTGCCTCCTATGGCACTGACATTCACATCCCAAATGCAGTTTCTAAGATCTTATTCTTCACCCAGAGGGTGGTGAGGCAGTGGCACAGGTTGCCCAAGGAGGCTGTGGATGCCCCATCCGTCCCTGCAGGCATTCAAGGCCAGGCTGGATGTGGCTCTGGGCAGCCTGGGCTGCTGGTTGGTGACCTGCACACAGCAGGGCTTGGAGCTGGATGAGTGCTGTGCTCCTCTGCAACCCAGGCCATTCTGTCATTCTATGATTTTCTCACACTGTTGTGAGCATTTTGAAGGCAGCTCCATTTCTACTCTTCTATTCCATACTCTTTCTACAACTTAGTGGTGTAGAAGCTAGAAGGAGCATCCACCCTCCATCTAACACACAGTGCCCATGGTGCTGCACGTAGCAACTGCAGCAAGATGAAGCTGTCAGAGTGGAAATGCATCTGAATGAAAGGTCAGAGATGCCAGGCACCACACAGAGGGAAAGAAGGAGGCTGAAGTTCTTCTGAATTCTAAGGCAACCTTCTACTAATCCAACCACAAACAACGCTTGTTCACAATTCCATACGGGGAATGAGTTCCTGCAAACCATCTTAGAATCCCTAGCATGGCCTGGGTTGCAAAGGAGCACAGCGCTCATCCAGCTGCAAGCCCTGCTGTGTGCAGGTCGCCAACCAGCAACCCAGGCTGCCCAGAGCCACATCCAGCCTGGCCTTGAATGCCTGCAGGGATGGATGGGGCATCCACAGCCTCCTTGGGCAACCTGTGCCAGTGCCTCACCACCCTCTGCCTCCAAAACTTCCTCCTCACATCCAACCTAAACCTCCCCTGTCTCACTTTAAAGCCATTCCCCTTGTCCTGTCACCATCCACTCTCGTAAACAGCTGTTCCCCCTCCTGTTCACATGTAGTGAAAGGCCACAAGGTCTCCCTGCAGCCTTCTCTTCTCCAAGCTCAACAGGCCCAATTCCCTCAACCTTTTCTCATAGGAGAGGTGCTCCAGCCCTCTGACCACCTTAGTGGCCCTCCTCTGGGCCCTCTCCAGAGAGGTGGAAGAGACCAAAGAGCAAAGGCACAGTCCCACAAAACAGAAGGCAAGCTCAGGTTACTGCTTTGCTGAACACATCACTCGTGCTTTTGTACTGTTTCAATTTACCCTTCCTGTGTGACAGAGAACTGGATAAAATCAGGGATGATTAAGTGTGGCCAGGAAATGAGAAAAATGTTTCTAGCCATCTGACAAGAAAGGTACTGGAACTCTGCTGGAATAACAGAGTAAGTGAAGCAACTGTAAGCTGGAAATAGCTCCGTTTATAAAGCAATCATCAACGTGCTGTCTGGGGACTGGTTTGGCATGGCTCTTCCCTAGCTTTCTAAAAATCCAGGCATATTTGGTAACCACTGCCTTCTGCTGAAGTGCACTGGGTAACAACGTTTCATCAGTCTCCACTCACGCAGCATAAGAAGGAAAACCTAGGAGCAACTCACTTGCTGCAGTTGTGCAGGTTGGTTTTGATGATATCGTAGTCTGTGTTGTAGAGCGGCCCGCTGTCTTTGAGCAGGGCTTTCTGAATGCTGTACACATGGATGCTGGTAACCGTGGTCAGTTTGGACTTTATTGCTGGGTGGGGAGAAAGAAGAGACCTCTGTTAGCACAGACATTAAAGAACCAGGGGACAGCTCTACCTGAATTCATAGAATGGCCTGGGTTGCAAAGGAGCACAGCGCTCATCCAGCTCCAAGCCCTGCTGTGTGCAGGTCGCCAACCAGCAGCCCAGGCTGCCCAGAGCCACATCCAGCCTGGCCTTGAATGCCTGCAGGGATGGATGGGGCATCCACAGCCTCCTTGGGCAACCTGTGCCA
>NW_024966537.1:0-1104 GCF_019238085.1 Lagopus leucura
TCCTCACACAGATGGAGCTGGACAGCGCGAGAGCTCAGGCTACACGCGGCACTCTCATCCTCGCCCATGGCAGCTTGGCACTGCGAGCCTCCAAGGAGCAGCTGCTCGCCCGCCTGGAAGGAGACATTGTGGGCAACATCCTGCTGCTGTACAGCTGCAGCTGCCAGGTGAGAGTTCACAGCGTGCCAGGGTGTCAGAGCGCCCAGCTGCCGCCCCTCCACGTGGGGGGATGCTGAGATGGGCCTTCTCTTTCCAAAGGTCCCTTGGGGAATGGTTTGTGCCCAGATGAAGATCCCAGCCCTTCCCTTAGCGTTGCCCCCCCATGTCCGCCCTTGCAGCCCTTGGCCCTTCCTGCAGTTCAAAGAATGTTCTTCTCTCTTGGCCTCAGGACTTGCAGAACAAGCTTGCGCTGGTGCAGAGCATCACTGACTTCAGCTCTGCCGTCCATGCTGTGGGTGGCTCCATCTGCTTTGACACCTCCTTGAAGAGCAAGCTGCTGGAGATCCTGATGGTGAGTGCCTAGAGACAGGGTTCTCTGCAGAGGAGTTCCGGGCTGTGCCACGAGGCTTGCTCTCCTGGAGCCATGCAGGTCTCCCTCAGCCACACGTCTCCAGCTGGCGGGGACCCTGGGTGCTGGCAGGCAGCGGCTGGGCAGTGGGCTAGGTCCACCAACTGTGGAGCTGCTGCATCCTGCAGTGCCTCGGTGGGAAATGTGGGAGTGATGGGGCCGGTGTGTGGCAGCTTTGTCTGTCTCTGGGCCGGGCAGAAGAGCTCTTGCATGCCTCTTACCCACTTTGGCAATGTTTCTTAGAAGTATTACTTGGGCACCTGTGTATCCCCACTGCCCCTCAAGGTGGTTCTGGCCCTGGAGCAGTTGAGGTAAGGATTGGAGCCTCTGGGATTACCAGGCAGGATGGTGGTCCCCCTTTAGGATAGCTTCTGAAGGTCTGGAGGGGGTAGGGGGTAAGGAGCCACATCTACAGGAGAGACAGCTGGGCTGTTGTGTCCAGCTACGCTGAGGTTCTGGGCAGGGAGAAAGGCCCTGGTGCTCCTGTCCCCAGGCGAGGAAGAGAAGGGAGACCTGGGGTCTCCTTCCCTTCAGAG
>NW_024966538.1:0-44399 GCF_019238085.1 Lagopus leucura
GATGACATGACAAGAAGGACGAGGAGAAGGAACAGGAGGAAAAAAAACAGCGGCAAAAAGGAAATGACAAGGATGTAGAGGGAAAAATCAGGAAGTGGGAAATGAGGCGGTGGAGGCTTTGGAAGAAGAGGTGGATAAAAGCAGGAAGCATGACATTAGACAGTGAAGGATGAGGAGGACAAGGAAAAAACTGACGACAGTGAATTGCGAAGTAGTTAATAGAAAAAAAAGGAAACCTCAAAAAAACGTGGAGGAGGTGGAGGTGGAGGTGGTGGAGGAGGATAAAAGCAGCATCCACCAAATAAGGTTGATGAGGAAAAAAGAAGCATCTTTGAAATACGGTGGAGGAGGTGGAGGAGGAGGAGGAGGATAAAAGCAACATATATAATCTCAGGAGGAGAAGGAACAAAAGGAGGAAAACAAGAAGCAGGTTAAAAGCATTGAAAACAAAATAAGGACGTTCAGGTGGAGGTGAAGGTCATTGAGAAGGAGGAAAAAAGCAGCAAGTATTACATGACAAGAAGAACGAGGAGAAGGAGCAGGAGGAAAAAAACAGCGGCAAAAAGGAAATGACAAGGATGTAGAGGGAAAAATGAGGAACCAGGAAATGAGGTGGAGGAGGTGGAGGAGGTGGTACTCAGACCTGGCCATTTAGTTCTATAGAACAAATGAATAAACAATATACATAAGTAGTATTGATTATTTTTGTTGGTATTTGTGAGGTATTTACCCACAATCAACTTCTTATCACAAACAGACTGGGCAAAATAGCATACTTTAGCCCTACACAAATGTGTCATGTAACTGATTGAATTCCTTTATTACATCCATCCTGAAACTTGTTGGATATTTCCCACCAGGGATAGGGAATAGAGCTCACTCACAAGACTGCTCCAGCACTCCACTATCTTTCCCTTCCCCCTGTGTATGCACACATTTGAAATGACTGAAAACACATTGTACTGAAGAGACTTTTTGGAAGCGAAATGTGACTGCATGTGCGCCAGAGATACGCATACAGTCAAAATTGTTGAAAATGGAAGGATTATATTCATCTCTCTAACAGAGATCAAAATACATGACACAATTTATGTAGCTCATCTGAGCTCATGCATTTCAAACTCTTTGTATTAACCCTCCGTAGAAGGTTAAAATGTGGAAATGTTTACAGATATATTTTGCTATCAGCTCTTAGCTCCTGATTCTGAAAATTCTAATATGAAGGGCTAGAACTAAGGAACATACATTTCTCTTAATCTGCTATTCCAATACATGCAACCACAAGAACAACAGCCATGCAAAACATAAACATTATTGGTATCCAGCTGTCCCCTCAGTTTTACTAACCCATCCTGCCTCCCTCCTTCACTGCTTCACTGTGTGCTTCTGAAAGCACCTGACGTTCATGAACATCTTAATGGTGCTTCTGCAGAGCTGGATTTTCATACAAACCATTCAGCTACCTTTCTACCATTATATAATAGCAAACAGTACAATGGAAATCTTTAGTATCTACTTTTCTTCTCTACTCTTTTCAAATAGTGAGATTTTTTTAGCTGTTTTTTCGAATAGCGACCATATGCGACATACAGCTCATCATGTTATAGACATACTTCCATTTTTCTGATGGTTGTTAAAAGCGACAAATTAAATGACTTTTGGCAGCTGCACTCGGCTCCCCTGAGAATGAGAGTCACATTCAGAATCCATGCAGTAAAAGAAAGTTGGTTAAATGTTCTGCCAACTTGGGCAGATTGAAACAGTCTCAGTGGGACAGCAAGACAAAATGAAACTCATCAGGTCCACAAAGGGGTTTGCAGTGTTGGAGGATAATGTTATTCAAGTGGCAGGAGTGAAAGACAAGTAGAGGAAAGGTAAGCAGAACAGCTTCTGACCCTTTCTTTTGCTGATAAGAAGCATCAGAACAGCAATTTTAACTATATTTTCATTACTACTGGCAGTTCTAACTAGACAGAAATTCATAATAATTAAACTTTGCGTTTGCTGAATAAAAGGCCATCTTCCACACAGCTTTATTTCTGTGTATAAATTATTCAACGATAATTAACTGAAAAAAGGAAAGGGATTATTCAAGTATCTTGCTTACTATCCCAAATACTGCTGCAATGCTCTTGTCTATAGGTAGGACTGTACGGAAACACTGTATGCCATTCCCCTTCGTGGCATGTCACTTCCTGTTCATACAAATTAGTAGGAATACATCATTAAAAAGCTCTTTCAGGGCCAAAATGCCAGTTGTTAGTCTGTCAGAAACCTACTGCTATTGCTAATCCAATTAGCTAGTCATCCTCCACATACAAAAAGAAAACAAAATTCCCTACAACTATATAGGCACCATAGGTTTTATTCGTTCCTCTGCCAACACCGTTTATTACCCAACAGCGATCCTCACTCTCCATGATATTTCTCATTTTAAAACATCCACTGACTGTCCCTGTACTCCTAAGTTCTTACTTTGGCATCCTAAGAAGCTTTTACTCTCCCAGTGAGACAAACTCCTTTTAACCCTTCTTTTCACTCATTCCAATTACAGTCTCTCCTACACGTGAAACACAATTGATAGTCTTTACCAATCCTTACTAGTAAGGAAAAGTAATCCCTACGTGCTTGCCTTGTCCTTTCTACTCTCAGACACACTGTTACATTACATCACACTTCAGTTACTTTTGTTCTCAGTGCTGTCCAGCTCCTTCTGTTCTTCCCCTCCAAGTTCAACTCACACTCTGTCAGCACACAGACAATCTAAACTAACCACTCCATTACAAAGACAGACCTGGAAGCTTTTATGTCACTAATTCTCCTGTAAATCCTACTCACTTTCTGCTTAGCTTTTTTCTATATGCGACATTGGTTGTTTACCAATAGGGATTCGTATGTTAGCTTAAGAACCGTTACATTAATTTAGCAAAAGCAATCTATGAGGGATAGCTCTAACACTTGCCATTTCAACTTCAGTGGGTGAATAGTTTTGTTTTCCCCAGTAATTCTGCACTGGGGGCATAACAGAACATTTTTATCTTCTGCCTCCATTATTTTGCCTCACAAGAAGAACGGGAGTCCCAGTAGAATACTTCCACCTTTTGCACCCAGCAGGTGCAACGACATCTTTGTCAGATTCCACTTATGTAGCTTTCAAAGTTGCTCACTAGGGTCAAATAAGCAATGGAAATTTCCCAAATTGGGGAAAAGCAGCTGAAAGTTAGTCCAATGTCTCAGTAGTGAAGCTGATGGTGGAAAATGAGGAAGAAGTAGGTGGGCACTCGACTGCCCTAGATACCACTGAGCATGCCCAAAGGGACACGAGCATATCTTAATAATGAGCCCTTGAAAAAGAATATGGATGCTGCTGTACTGCACGTGTCTGAACTGTCCCAATGTAGAACCTGAGCTCTGAGGAGGCACACTTCAGATCACATCGAGCTACACGGTTATTTAAGGGCTATGCCTGTTAAAAACCTCTGCACAGGAATGTCTGCCTGTAGATCTGGTTGCCATTTCAGCATTACGGCATCGTTCTCGTTCCACTTCCTACCAGTATAACTGACATCAGCACTGTATGTATATTCTGTCAGCTGAAGGAACGCAATATTTTCCCAAGCATTTCAATGATTTTCTGAACACTCAAAGGTTTCTTGCCTGTTTTGCTCTCTCGGTTTCTATGCAGCTGCGCTGTGACCTGGGAAAGCAGAGAAGTGCTGAATGCCTCCCTATACCTATAACACAAAAGCAACTCAAGCCATTCCAATTTGTCTCCTCAATTGTTAAATGACTAGAACAATCCCAGCACTGAACAGCAATCTTCAAAACAATTTCTGGCTTGGGAACAGATCCCGTGTTAGCAAAGGGCAGGCACCACTATGGAACATGCAATTGTTCTGTAGGTTTAAGATCAACAGTGTAGGCTGTTCAATACCAGCTAGTTGGTTTCACAGCTTGGAAACATTCCTGGACATGCTTAACTTACTTGGGTAGTACAGCCTATGCCTATAGCTACTAACGCAATCCTACAGTGCAAGTTAAAAAACAAATGTAAACCCTTCAAATAAACAGAATAAAAAATCACTTTGCAATTAATTGCATCTTGCTTTTCTCATCTCATGGATCGGAAAGACTGCATGAGGAGAAATTATTTTGTGCAATAACCAGCTCTAGCTAGAAAGTATCACCCCAAAAGCTTTCCTAACCTACAGATGAGATTCCGTAAAATTTTCCACAGAAAGGTGACCTTGCATTTTGTAAACAGCGTGGTTCTTTTTTGTTTTTAATTAAGAGGAAGCCTGATTAGCAACTAAGCATCTGCCGCAGCCCTGACATGAGAAGGTCTCACTGGTCCTGACAAGGACCTCTCTCTTCTGAGATCTGCTGCCACTCTACAGACCCAGAGGCCCCATTTCACCTCAGCAGCACTGCTCAGCCTCTGCCTAACCTACATCAGAACAGCACTGGCCTGCAGCTCAGCCACAGCCCCACACATGCACTCCAGGGATCCAGTCCCCAACTCAGTGACTGGCTTGAAGTCTGTTTCAAATGACTAGATTTGCTTGTAAGTTTGGACAGAGCACCTGTTTCAAAATCCCGACCAAAATTTATGCAATGACCAGCTGCAGACAAAGCCTTTACACAGAAGAATTAATCACAGATACCACGTATCACATCATATCCCAGCACTGCTGTCATAAAGACACCAAGGGAGAATGACTCAGAACTGGGAGATGAGAAGAATAAGAAGTGCTGAAGTACATGGGGCATGCGGGAAACGATAATGGGAGAAGCAGCACCATAAACTGACCTGGTATGGATCTTAAGCTGCGATGGCTGAGCAAATTTGGAATGACAAATGCCACATTCATAAGGTTTTTCTCCTGTATGCGTCCGCATGTGAAACACTAACGCTGTTTGGGAGCTGAGGATCTTCCCGCAGACAGAGCAGAGAGGGCGTTTCACTCTGCCTTCGTGCTTCCGCACATAATGCGTCCTCACATCTCTCTTTCTTTTAAAAGTAGCACTGCAAAGGCTGCAGGCAAACTGCCTTTCGTCAGTGTGGACGCATGCTCGGTGCTCCTTCCAGCTGTTGTAACTAGCAAACGACTTGCTGCAGATGTCACACTGGTAGACTTTACCAGGCAAGCACTGATGGATATCTCTGCAGTGATCCACATACTTTTTCCGGGAAACAAACTGCTCGTTACACTCATTGCATCTTATTACATAGGCCGATTTCTTATTCGCCTCACTTTTATTTACCTTCTTTATTTTAAATTCTTCAGCTGATTCACGTTCCTCAGCACCTTTTTCATTGGAGCACTCATCATCCTCATCATCTTCCTCAGTAAAGGCTTCATCGTTATCTCTAGTAGCTTCGACATCTGAATACTCTGCTTCATAATCTCCCTCTTCCTCTCCCTTCACACTCTTCCCACCTTCAGCTTCATTCCCTTCTTCACTCAGCGTTTCCATTCCTCTTTGAGCTTCCGTATGTTTCTCCTTCTGTTCTTCTTGCAGTTCACTACAGTCTGCCTGTGTAACAGCTGGCCTTGCAGGCTCTTCCTCCGAACTTGCAGACTCTTTGTGCATTGCATCCTTTTCTAGCACAGCCTCTGGCATCCCATCCCATATCTCCCTATCACCATCTTTGTCACAGCTTGCTGCATTTGGTCTGTGAGTAGGTGGAATTACCATCCAATAGACTGGCATAAGTTTCCTCTCTCGCCCAGATTCATGGACTTTTCTGTTAAAACAAACAAACATGGGGAACAACTTTAATAGGTTCAACTGCTTCAGTTTAGGCATGTTTATCTTAGAGGAGCTGTTTCCTTTTAGCTGTTCTTCACACCATTTAGAGAACACACAGCATAATTAGAGTGCCAAATGGGAATTTTGCATGGAGCTAGACCAGGCAGTTAAAGAAAACTAAAATATCTGAGCCCATCAAGGACAGTCTCTGAAGTATACATATTTGTCACCTGGCTACAACCAAAACACGGACTGTATATTTTCCACCAAAACAACAGTGGACAGTGTAAGAAATGAAGGACTCAAACCAAGGAAAATACAGATTAAATATATGAAAAACAAAACAGAGCCCCTTGCAAGTCATCTATTGCAACTGTTAATTCTCCTTATCGCTAGTCAGGGTGTGGAAAATGAACTGCAAAGGTTTTAAAAGCAAATCAGACACACATCTGCCAGAAATAACATCAGTACAGCAGAGAGAAACTTAAAGCACGTGAATGCACTGAATAGCTTTTACAGGCCCCTTATGGACTTGGCTTACAAACACAGAAACGTGAGAATTAACAGATGCATTTTCTTACTCAAACACAGCTCAACGTCCTCCTGATGGACTTTTAATTATTAAAAACCAATAAATAACAAGCCCAGGTTCTAACAGCCCTCCTGCCTTGGAGAAGAGCAGGCCCTATGGCCAGTTTCCCTGAAATCATGAAATCATGATGAACACGAGTTAGCAGAAAGCGTGCCCACAATGAAGGAGTCTACCAATCCTAGCCTACGGCTAAAATGCTAATATGTTTAAACACAACATTTTTCTTCTCAGAGATTAATGCACACAATCTGCATTACCCTCAGTACTAAACATAATCCAAAATATAAAGCACAGTGCCAACTCAGATGTCCTCTGAAAAGCACAGAGCAGAAATGCAGAAGAACAACACAGAACAACTTCCAATATTTTATATGTCTGCAGTTACCTGGTATAGCTACTGCCCTTTCCCTGCTTTCTCCATTTCACCACATTTTTAATTGACTTGATGGTATTTTTATATAATTTAGCACTGTAAATCTTCCTTTGGAGTGAATTATTAGTATCAGCACTTATTGGATATATTATTAAGAATCAGGAAAGCACTGATGTATATTTCAAGAAAGAGGAAAGATATTTTCACATGCGTTTTAAACAGATGCCAATTCTTTTGGGATTCCAATTTTAATATCAAAATCTGAGGCTTCTGCACAAGACCTCTTTGATTCAACAGGAAATGCTTGCCTGAATTCCCAGTTTGGGAAACCTCAATCCAGACTCAGAATTTGATGAAGTAACCTGAAAAAAATCTGTACAGATTTCAACACCCGTCAGATCAAGCCCAAGGAATTCTCCAAGTGAAGCTTTTAGGACTTCAGAAACGCTTCCACCCTGCTGCTCACAAACAAGCGAGAGCTAATACACACAAACACAGAATGCTGTACCTCACATGAGTCTTGTAAGCAGACCTCTGAGCAAAGCTGGCAGGGCAGCGCTCGCATTTATAAGGTTTCTCTCCCGTGTGTGTTCGGATGTGGACCGTCAGGCCACACTTGGAGCTGATGAGCTTGTCGCAGTACGGGCATGCCTGCGGGTCCTTCTGCTTCTCGTGCACCCTCTGGATGTGATCATTTCTGTCCTTCTGATGCTTGAACCTCTTGTCACAAAACATGCAAGAGAAACCCTGTTCAGCGCTATGAACAGTGAGGCAATGCTGCCTCAGGTTCTGGTGGCTGGAGAAGAGCTGCTCGCACATGTTGCAGCTGTACTTGACAGACAGATTAACACCATGCTTGAGCTCCATGTGCATCTGGTACTGCTTGATAACATGGAATGATTCACTGCATTTCTCACATGCAATCTCTGGCAAGACTTCTGCCACACGCTGCAGTGATCGCTTACGTTTGGTTTTATTGCTAAGATCAGAAATCAAACTGTTTCCACCTTTCCACTGCTCAGACAGCATATCCCTAACTACTACACAGGCTTCCTTTGACCCAGTCTGACTCACGGGAGAGTGAGCATTCCTCTGCTCCAGACCAATTACATCCATGCCAAGTCTGCCTCTGTTATCTGTTCTGTCACATTTAGGCAGCTTTGCTGTCCTAGATTTTTCTTGGGGAAAAGCAGTGCCCTCTTGCTCCAGATTTGCTGGTTGGCCTTCAATGAGTTCACAGCCAGCCAGCAACTTGTTACGCTTTTGCCTCTCCCAGAGCTTCCTCTGCATGGGTACTGCCACCACTTGGGAACAGCTGCTCAGTTTGCAGTCCTCCTCTTGCTGGATGCGAGGCCACTGTGGCACACCATTTTCACACAGCTGATCTTTCAGATGGAGGCTCAAATCTAAACCCTTCTTTCCCTCTGCTCTCACTTCTTCACAGATGTCAAGCAAGTCCTTGCACTCAAGCCTTTCTGCTATTTCTTTCATTCGCTGCAGTTTTCCTGCTTCAATCTCCACTTCTGCAGTATAGACGAATTCCAGAAAGGAGGTGAACTCTTCTGTGTAAATGTCTTGCAGAGTCACTGTGCAATTCTTGGTGTCCAGCATCTCATCATGCAGGAAAAGCCCTTTAAAATAGTTGCTGGAAGCTGCCAAGACAGCTTTGTGAACCAGAAACTCCTCTTGAATTCCTAGATGTTGCGTGTGCACTGTCACATCACAGAGATGACCGAACTGGTACAGAGAATGCAGTGCCCTCAGGAGATTAGGAGCTGCAACCTTGGACTTCATTAGAATTTTCTTCTTCTCCATCCTGCCAGAAAAAGAGACAGATGTTTGAATGCTTGTTCATCCACGAATTACCTCTTCATTCACATACAATATTAGTCACTTACGTAAAAAGCTCAGTGGAGTGCTATGTCCCAATTCCCAATTTACAAGATGTACTAAAGGCCTCAAGGTTACTTCTGTCAGTGCAACTGTCATCAGCAAACACAGATTATGGTTTACTGCGGTCACAGATGAAGATTTACTCTCTAGGATAATCCTTCAGAGCCAATATTCTGGAGTGCAGATGGTAACAGTAACAAAATGCAAGTAACATAATAACGTGACACTTCATATAAGCACTTTTCAACATCAGAGGTCACAGCAATTCACAGTAAAAATAAGCAACCTTCCCCATGTCTGTTGTATCAATGGGGGAATCAAAGTATAGCAGGTCACTTCCAGTTGTTTCCAGGCTGGTGTTAAAGCAAAGCCTGTGTTTTGGCAACCCCACACCAGGCTCTACTCACTGTGACAGGCAGCTCCTCGTCCAAAGCAGGGCAGAAATCTCTGGACCTCAATCAATTTTGTTTCTGTTTCGCTCCCCTCCACATAAGCAATCAGACCTGGTGGTTAAAAACGAGAATTAGAAAGCTTATATTGTACTCAGGCACTTAAAGAAATGCAGAAAACGTACAGGGACAAATGATGTATCTGGAAATGTATACTTTTCTTTTTCCTCTGAGGAGGCAGCAGTATTTTATTTGGAAAATATTTCCAAACAGCCTGCTCCTTCTCTGTCATCAAACAGCGAGGTCAGAAGTTTTCTGACATCTTGATGATTTCGCAAAGAACAATTTGCACTTTCCCATCAGCTCAAGGGACAGATGCCACGCATCATTACAGTAAACCACATGCCTGAGAGCACTGTGGCTTTCCTATCTCAACCATTATACGACACCTATAACTCTGGAACAAGAAGTCTCATTTACCCTCGCCCATAAAGCACAGCAACGTTGCTGACACCCGGACTGAAACCTTTAGATGCTCCTATAATATGTGATCTGATACAATCTGATATTCTAAGCTTATATTCCTGATACAACAGAGTTTCTAAATGCCTGTTATTTAGCACATTTGCAACAGATCTGTCACCAAGGGAAGAACCTTAGGCCAAAATAAACAGACAAAGTAGCTTGCTATTGCTGAAAGACTCTGCTTAGGGTTGGCTTGCTGCGCTTGCTTTCACTCCTCATCTGAATTATGTTTGACATTACATTAAATACATCCCTGGCAGATATAAGCTGTCTGATTAAGAAGACAAATGTGTCTTCAACATACAGCACTAGGAAGTTGAATACAGTACAAAGCCTAGAGAGAACAGCTTTGAATAGCAAGCTTAAGAGATAGCTCTGAGAACACTCTTCCTATTACAAGCTGCAGCAAGCACTGCAGAGGATAATCATCTTCTAATCTGAAAGGCGTGCTTCATAACTTGTGACATCCCAAATAACAGTTTAAGAACTGCATTTACAGGTTTCAGGTGCCATTAAGAGTCACAGGAATGTGTATTGTAACGTTCAAGGAAACAAGGGGGATTTCTACTAGACACTAAATGTCTGTAATACCTCAATATCTGTCTCAGTTAGGAGTTTGATCCTGAGTCCTCCCTCCTATGAGCTTTTGTTGAGAAATCCCACCCAAATGAGTGGGACTGCTTGGGATCTCAGCCTTCCTGCTCAGCTGCTGCAGAACTTCCCACCTCCCCTGTCTGCCAGTTCAAAGATGTTTACTCAAAGAAAACAAACAAACATTATTAAAAGACAAATACTTTGGAGAAGCAGCCAAAAGAATGAGTGAAGACAAAACAGGTGCTGAAAGAGACCACTGAAACTGGAAGTTGTGGAGGGATGCACAACATAGCATCAACTAAATTGTATCAGAAAAGGACTACTTAGATCCAGATTCCTCCAAACATCTGATTAACACTTTCTCTGTCTTAGGAACGCTGAACAGTGAGGACAGTCTTAGTGAATGCATTCAGCACTGTTTTGCACCCTGTGCTGACCACGATTTTTACAACCTGCTGAAATACTATTGCTACTACTAAATATTTACCCTGCAAAAGGAACAAGGAGTGCTTGCAAGCTGCAGGAAGAAATGCAGATCCAGAGGCTAATGCCTATACTTAGTCCACAAAGTCACAAGAACTACCATCTAATCTGTTCCCTGACTTGCCCTTCTCAGTGTTTTCCAGCACAACATCATTCCTCACGTCTGAGCAGAGCTGACAGTACTGAGAAGCTCAGTGATCAGTAAAGCTTAAGGAAATCAATGAGCAGAGCATGTGCTAATTTTCTCCTCCTCCTTTTTAAGATCCCCATCTGAGATAAATTCTCAGTACAAGCTCACATGTGAACTCAGCTAACACTTAGATCTGATACAGAGCCAAACAGAGAGGTTTGTTCCAACATGATCTCGTCAGTTCATCTGGTTCTAGATTAAATCAGCCTGGGAACTGTTCACTGAAATGTCTTTCTAATGAAAAAAATACCACAAATAAATCAATTCTCACCTTTTTGCTTCTTCAGAAGAAAACGAGACTGCTTTTTGTTACTGCTTGGACAGGAAACTTAACTTGAGTTTTCTCAAGCAGTGTTGAATAATTTGTTTTCTCACATTTTACTTTCATGAGATGAGATTAGAATGTCACTGCAACTGTACTGAAACACTGTCTAAGTTGCTTTCTTATTATTTTTTCTTTTCCTGAAAACTTGTCAGTAGAGAGTTTTTAAACATGTTGCTTCCCTTTGTGTGGTAAGAAAGCCTCTACTGTTTATATGTCATTAAAACTTATTGACAAGAGAATATTTATGAGGCATTCCCACCCAAAGCAATAAGAACAAGGGTGACAGAACTGTGGTAAATCATTCCCTTATTTAATCAAAGGGAGAGATGCATTTTATGCATTTTGAGTTAATGTTGGCTTGAAATAACAGCCAGCAATGAAACAGAAAAAAAAAAATGGTAATATAATTATTAATGCAAGGCTTAATCTGGTCCCTCCACATATGAACACGAGACATCTCGGTGTTCATAATCCTAACTTTGGCTCCTAGCCACATCATTAAAGCAAGCTTCCCCAATCCCTTTTGCTTTAGCCAGCCCAAATCTCAGAACAATTGGCACTTCTCTTTCCTGCAGAACTTATATGCCTTATGTATGTAACCTTAACCCTGCAGAGTGGCAGAACACAAAACTGCTCCTGGCTCACAAAACCAGCAGCAAAAATGAGGAGGCAAAAGAAGCTAACAGCCCTAATGAATATCATCCTGCTTTGGAGCTACTTCTGAGATCAGGCAGCAAGTTGCTAGCTTCAGACACTGACTTCTGGGGACTCAAAGAGTTTGGATGGATGCAAGACTTCCAGAAAATTAGACTAGAAGAACCACTGCAAAAGCCAAAACATATTTCTCTTTAATCATAGTACCTAATAATGCCGTTGGAATAAGTCCAGCTGTTTTCAAAACCAAAGCCTAGTAACGGCTTCTAATCCACAAGAAGAGATCAGTGTTTTGTTCTGTGCCCCTCTTCTTTTTAATGCTACAATGATGCATTCAACAGTATCTCCCTAATTAAATTCATAACTTCTTTATGAATTAAATGAAATTAAAGAAAAACTGCGCCAGTAAGAGCAACAGTAAATGTTTCTAAAACAGAATTGTTTCTTGGCTTTCACTGTTTACCTCTACTTGAAGATTTTTATGGGCCAGGGCCTTAACTGATGTGATACTGTACTGCTCATCAGAAGTAAAGACAGTAACAGCTGTCTTTCCCCATCTGTCTGGGGAAAAAGAATACAGGAAAGGTCTAAAGGCACAATTTTCAATAAGTATGCCACTCAGTTTATTTCATGCTCTGTTTTTTTGCAAAGTACACATAATCTTCAGTTGCTTGAGGCTCCCCAAGTCTTTTAAATGGAATTCTAAATTTCTAATTAGGGAAGTGAAGAGAAACTTATTCCCTAACTTATCTTGCCAGGGAGGGATCCTTTACAATCTTGACAGCTGCTTGCATATAGGAACCCCTTTACCTACTGACAGAAAAAAATGAGACCTCCTTTGACCACCTGCTCTTCACAGAAGCTGTCCAAATACCTCTGTGAAGTGCTGGTACAGCATGAGAGCATAGGTTTACTCCTGGATGCCTTGGCTAAAACTTTCCCGAGTAAGATGAAGGTGGGTAGACTTTTTGTCTTCCCCCCCCCGCCCCCCATCCCCCATCAAGTCAGATAGCATTTTGAGAGTGACTGTGATGATAAAATGTGAATTACAGGAAGATAATTAACTACCGTAAGTGAAAAAGAACATGAAGAGGGCATAAATAAGTGCTGGAATTACTCACCTGCATTAACCACCTGGAAAATCAAGTTTATTGACACAAATTCCCACACCAGGCCTAGCAAGCTGTCAGAGCAGCGACAACACCCACGCCACACCTGTCACAGCCAGAAATCAATTCAAATCGCTCTTTCTGTGAGAAAATGGAGGCCACCCACCCAGGCCGTAGGGCTGGGACACCTCAGGACACATCAAGCTTCGCCGCGGCGCCCAGGCCTCGCCTCCGCCACGCTCCCTCACGAGGCGTCGAGCCCGGCCCGCGGCCCAGCCAGCTCTCGGCCCTCCATCGCGGCAATCCCCGGCGGGCCGCGCGTCCAATTGCCCTCACCGACCCCTCGGTCCCGGCCTGGCTCGCCGCAGCCCTTACCCTACCGTGCCCCACGCGAGGGTCGCGGCTGCCGCGCTCCTCTCGCACCGCCTCTGGGAGAAACCACCTTTCCCCCGCTGTTTCGCCGCAATGGTCCTGCCCGCCTGCCCGAAAGCAACATGGCCGCCCTCGGCTTCGTCCCCGCAGCCGCTCAGCCTTTCCGCCATCTTGAGTGAGGGAAGCGGCATGTCAGGAGCGGGCGGCCATCTTGGGCGCGGGGGTTTGCCCGCTACTGCTCGCTTTCGAGGCCCGTTTTTGGATTTGTGAGGGAAAGGGCTGCTGGGCGGGGAGAAGAAAGCTTGGAAGAATAACAAAAACAAAACCAAGCCAGGCTTTCTGGGTGAAGAACCCGTGCTGCAGGCTCAGCTGCCCACTGAGGAGAGGCACGGCGGCCCTCCTGCGTGCCCGCAGCCCCAAGGCCAGCCCTGTCCTATGTCCAGAGCTGCTTGCCTGCAGCCATGATGTTACCCAGAGAGGGGTTTTTGTTGTTCTGCAGCCATGCTGCTTCACGAGAGGCATATAGATGATTTCTCTTGCTAGGGGGAGACAAGAGGGAGGTGAGGAAATGCACAGCTGTAAGATGTTTTCTGACCAAAAAGAAAATCTCATTTTCTTTCTCAAAAAGAAAATCTCAGATCTCAGCGCAGTGCGTTTGTGCAAGTTGTGTGAAAACGCTTTTTTTTTTCCCATGAGAAAGCAAGCTGGATTTGCTGATATCTTCCAGAAGATCGGGTTGCAGGGCCTCAGTTCTGCAAACAGATCCAAGCTGGAAGCCAGGACTTTGTTTGCCTGTGTCTGGGGCTTTACTGTCTCTCTGCATTGCCAGGCTGGATGACAATAAAATTAACAGCTTCTGTGGGGACTTTGTTTTTCTAACAATTCATATATGTCTTCTCTAGGAAGAGCTGGTTGAAAAAATGCATAAATGTAAGAAGCTTTTGCTCAACTCCTTTCAAAACACAGAGAAAAACATCCAGTTGACTTAAAACCAGTCTGTTTTCCTATCTGCAAAATGAAGTATTTCACGGTTCTTGCCCAAAATACATCCCAAAGACTTGCATCTGCCATTGAAATCTGTTAGTGCCAGAACCATTAAACAGAGAAACCACCTGAAACTGAAAACTGGTGCCTAAGAGAATGGTCTTTGTGGTTGATTTTGAAATGGCCCAAGGGCTTGCAAAGGGCACTGGGTTGCCTGATGCTGTCTGGGCACCAGCAGGGCTGGATGACCCATCTATGCATCTCATTGAGTGATAGAGAACACAGCCTTAGATGGGCTGCAGAAGATGCCAAGTTAATGTGTCTTTGTCAAGTAGTTCTGTGCCCTAAGAATTTCTGTTTTTACTCAGAAATCTCAAGTAAGATGTAGTTAAATTGCTCATGTTGCCAATGTCTCCTCACATTGTTGTTCCTTAGGATCAATAAATGTCTTATCTCATGATGTAGCTTTCTCCAACAGCTAGATCCAGCCCTCCACATCTCCCAGCATGGATACTGGTTGATTACATCTAGTGATTAGATTTATAGTGACTGTACGTCCAATTTAAGGACGTTTTGTGGGGTAAACCTGCTCTTCACCGGGGACTTACATCTTCTGCAGACACTGTTCCTGCAGCACAAGACTGCTTCTTGTCCGTAACCCAATGTGGTTAGCTGGAAAGGCACTCCACAAGCTGTCTTTTATCATGTGAATTGATTTTAAACAGCTGATGGATGTGACAGGTTCACTCTGTGGGCTGCCAACTACTTAAAACACACAGGTCTTTTTCCCAGTACAAATCACAGATAAATTCCTCGTGGAAACTATTAAGTTAGCTCAAGTGGAAGTTTTAATCTTTAGCTTGCAAGAATGTTGGACGGTGATTGTAATTCCTAGAAGTAAAACAAATTCTGCAATTTATGATCTTGCTATGAGGCCAGCATCACTGGGACTTATCATGCTGTTTGCCTTTATTTTCTGTGCTTCTATTACACAAATTTGAACCTGGATCCTGTAATTAGCAGGCTACTGGCCAAATATTAGAAAACATTCACACAGTTATGTGGCAACAAGACTACTGTCGGAAAGAGAGAATAAAAATATTTAGAATAAAAATAACCGGGGGAAATTCAACTGACTTAGGCTTGTGTAGGCCAAGAGGCAAGTCCTGTCTGATGGATTTCCCACTGAGGAGCGTGCGCTTCCACTGCGAGTTTGGTTTTCATCGCTGATTATTTTGTTTGTATTCGGAGAATGTTTCTATTGTCAAGATACAGCTCTCGGAGCAGAAAGAATGAGCAGCAATATGAGTGATCCATGCTAAAATGTCAGGATAATATTCCTATATCTTAGCACAGGGGAATGGTGTTTGCTTTTACTTTATCTGAAACCTGGTCTGTTCAACAGTTCTCACCCAGAGGAGTTGGAAGGGAAGATGAAGTGCCAGACTCCTGTCCAATTTAGTCTTGCTTTCACAAGACTTGAGTGAATTGCTGCAAAGAGTTGGCAGCGCTGTTGTACGGGGTCATGCTGCATGTCAATCCTTGTGGGTCCCCTTTGGAGGAATGCTCCAAACATTGCTTTTGCATACTGAGGGCCTTCAGGAAGCAGGGCAGGCTGGATTTCCTGCTGCCAGTAGTGTATTTCTGAGGTCAGAGAAGAGGAACTTGGCTCTCCACGTGTCCTGGGTGCTCAGATGCACTTTGAGTGTTGTTCATGAGTTACTGCATGGCTTCTTAGGACAGAATATCAAGCCCTGTCTTCCTCATCTCTAAGAAGTATCCTAATTTCTGGAGGAAAAGAGGGAGGGCAAGTGGCTTATTTGCTCTCTCTCTAAATCAGGAACTCTTTTCTGAGCGTTTCAACAGGAGGGATGAAACCATCTGAGAGTTGTGAGGGAGGTGTCTGAATCCTCTCAGGCTGAGGAATGTGCTGAACCTGAGTGCCCTGTGCATGGAATGACTGATCTCAACGCAGGGGTGCTGCAATACAGCAGGACACAACTCATGTCATCCTCTCAGCCAGAATACTGCAAAGTCCAGAAGAGAGTTGCAGCCTGGGAAGCCAGATTTTATCTATTTCCTTTGCCTGGGTGTGAACGCCTTGGGCTTTGATCATGGTGAATAAGACCAGGAAAAGAGGAAACATTGGGAACCAGATCTGACCCAAGATTTTCTGCCAGCCATGTCACTCCACTGTGAATGCCAGTCCTGCTTTTGGGCACCGAGGTCTTTGATAAGAAAAGTGAGGAATGGAAATGCAGTGCTCCAAATCCCAGGCTAATTGCTGACCTGTTCCTTCCTCTCTGAAGCCCACAGGAAAGCTCCTGTACCCAAGAGTAAGCGCACAAAGGGAAACAGGCTCCTGACACAGGGAGAACTGCTGGAGTGGACATGCAAAGTGATTCCTGGAATCTGGGGCTTGCGTAAAGCCTCCCAGAAAACATCTGTTCTTACAGCTCTTCCAAAGAAGACCTGTTGTAAAAGCTGTGCTTGAGGATGGCTTACGCTGGGGCACATTTTGAGAAGCCTCAAACCCTGCCCTGGCAATGCAAGACAAAACCTCACTGCACCTCTCCTCTGGGCAGCAATCCATTCCTTGTGGCTCCGCCAGAGGATGCTGCAGACTTCAGGAAGAGCCCTGCAGCGCAGCTTGTCATTCGCAGCATTCTGAAATGCACAACTGGTCTCTCACTGATACAGTCCCAGCCTCCTGGAATGCAAGATGAAAGGACTGCAATGCCCAGGCCATCCGAAGTTAACCCTGTGGCTTGCTGGGGCTCAACCCCTTTGCAAGCAGGGAGTGGGGATGGAGCAGGTCCACGAAGGGTGTCCTTAAGGAATGAGCTGTCAGCAGGATCAGTGCTGGGCTGCCCCTTTGCCAGAGAGAGAGGAAAGAGAGGAGTTAAGTGGTTAAGGAGCCAGGAACTGGATTATCCTGGAAGGGCAAAAAAAAAAAGTCCGTTTTGAACAGTTTCCTTGGGAGATAAGTTCATCCCATGCTGTTCAGATGACTGTGACACTGAGAGGAATCCAAGCACGTGTCTGCCAGAGCCTTTGAGGAGGAGAGGGCTTCAAAATGCGTTTTTCCCAAGTTTGGAGCTGATGAAGCTGAAGCTCTGCTGAACGGGAGCCAAGCCACCACTCAGCAAACCTTCGTGTTGTCCCCAAAATGGAGACAGAGCTTTCAGCATAGTCTACAAACGCAAATTCCAGACAAAGTCCTAATGAGAAACAAACAGCAGACTTTTGGTCTCTGTGTCAGTGGTACATACTGGTCAGGCTCAAATGCAATTCTCCGTAATACATTCTGACGTATGGTTTTGCTGCAAATCAAAGATGCCGTATGTGCTCCCTGTTACACTGCTTTAAGTCACAAGAAGCTGGAGTTGGGTATGTTGTGGAAAAAGATTCTGTTAATGCCCTTGTAGCAGAGAGGCTGCAGCTAGCCACAAGGAACCTCTCTCAGGGTGACACAGCGCCGTCAGTGATAAGCAGGACAGCAGGTGAGATGGACTAACAGCTCCTCCCGGCTTTGGAAATCGGTGAATGTGTGAATTATGGGAAGCAGTGCTTTTTCCATCTACTTTTACTTTGCAGCTCACCCCTGCGTTCAGGCCCCTGCGACACGATATATTCCCACGGCTTTGGAGGGGCTGCTTTTGGGTTAATTCACTGCAATCCTGACACCACGCTCTTGACAAGTGGTGTGCTGGGCGGATGGGAAACAAGATGTAAGAGGTGCCTCAGCAAATGGTTTGCTATGTTACCAAATAAATCCCCCACGCAGTTCATCCCTTACATGCTCTTGTTTATTACACATATTTAAGCTGTTGGCACATTGTGACCTTCTGCTTCGCCCTGTAACTTTGAGAGAAGCAAGATATTTTAACCCGTAATAAACTACAGGCATCTCCCCCAGCAATTGCCTTTGCGAGCCCATGATTTCCTATCCTGCTCTAGGAAGCACTGAAGGTCTGATGCAGCTCTGGAGACCTCAGCCAAGTTTTCCTTCTCTATGTGAACCTCTTTTTAACTCCATAACTCTTCCTGTTTCCAGTCAAACCTATATTTAAATAGTTTGCTGAGTCTGGGGCTCGGTGAAAGAGGTCTGTCAAGAGACTACAAAGCAGGTGGATGATGTTTAGTCTCTGACCAGCAGACACTGCTGATAGCTACAGGATGCTGGTTCTTTCCCCTGCTGGAAACAAACTGCCTCCTGTTTAGTTACAGGCACTTAAATATTAATAAAAAATGTAATCAGCAAAGGGGGAGAAAACAGTTTATTTTTTTCCTTTCCTCTCCTGCATAGAGCCAAATGGATTTTAGAGTAAATTAATATTAGCACCTTGCTCCAAGCCAAAAGAAATAAAGCAGAAAATCAAAGTTATTCTTAACGCCAAGAAAATTGCAATTTCTTGCCAGATTTGCAGTCCCAGCCTCACGCTGCTAATGTTATCCTTTATTTTGACCAAGACACCATTAGCATAGCTGCTGACTTGACAAAGGTGATGCCAGACAAACTTCACCTGATCCTAAGGGTCGACTGATGGGATTTTTCAAGAAAGAAACACAAAAAGCCAAACAAAAGGGCCCCATGAGAGGCTTCTGCAGAGTCAGAGCTGATGGGACAGAGGGAAATTGGTCTCCCAATGGGATGGGCAAGGGCTCTTTTGCAGTGACAGCTGAATTTTTAATTGATCCATTTATTTGCCTTGCTTGACCTTAAACTCACCTGGTGCCTGCAGGTTGGCTCTGGCACCGCAATTCCTGCTCTGCATCACTGTGGATTCCCAGAAGCTGTGCTACTGACCTTAATCCAGGTGGGAGAGCAGGCCCAGAAGAGCAGTCTTAGCCTGGGAAAGGTCTATCAATCCAAATTCTTTAGCAGTAGCAGAGAATTTAGGTTTGCATCTGATTTCTCTGACGGGCCTGAACTGATTTCTGGACCCAACTGATGTTCAAGGAGCTGAACTTTTTGCCTTGGGCGTTCCCATACCTCCAGCAGCGATCGCTTGCTCCCTGCTTGGGCTGAGAAATGTCCCTTCAATCACCAGATCGGGCGTGGTGGTTTTGCACGATGAGTAAACACCAAATGCAGCTGCCTGGAGAAATAAACACCTGGCAAAATATTTTCGGAGGATTAGTCATTGTCTGTGTGTTTGGGAAGGTTGCATCCCCAGCTGCACAGCGCATGTCATGGCGACCCTTCCTGAACCCGTTCCTTTGGATGCGTTCCTGATTCTGTTGTCGAGCAGCTTCACACACAGCGTGCCCGTGGTTTTTCAGCATGGATGCTGCCTTTCTTGTATTGCTAGGTGTAGTTGTGGGGCAACAAAATGTCCCAAGAATTGGTTAGAGCCAATGGTCAAAGCACGCTGGCATGAATTTACGTGTGGCTGCACCCCAGGAGGACAATCCCTGCTTGTAGCTGCTGGGATCCCGTGGCACAGACTTCTTGCAGCAGGCTTGTTCCTTTGGCCAGAAATCTGGGTTAACGTCAGCACAAGGAGCCACATGCAGAGCTCTGGGATTTCATCCAAGAAACCTGATCCACGTGATTTGAATTACAGATAAACAAGCAAAAACGCTGCAGAAGGGGAAGGGAGAGAGAGCATTGGGAAGACACGACGATGGGAGAAAGCTGCTTGAAGAGGGCAGGCTGTACACTGCCCACACGTTGGTGGCAGTAGGTGACAGCAGCTATCTGCAGCCCATGCTCAGGGAATTTGTACCCCAATATCACCTCTACATTTGCTGCTTTGGGAAAGATGCACCAGGTAGGGCTTCAGCTGCCTGCACACCGTTACAGCGCAGTCCCAAAATCCCAATTTTTAGTGACTGAGATGCAGCTGGATCAGACAAATCAGCCATCATCTTGCTGTGGCAACTGCAGATCAGCAGCATTTTCTGCCAGGCTCAGAGAAGGCTCTTCCCAGTTATGAAGCCCTGGATAAATGCGTTCTCATCTTGCTTCTCGCTGCAGAGAGATGGTTTGGATGCAAATTACAGCAGCAGCATGGAGAAGGGCATGGGAATGCTTGGCAGCAAATTGCTGCTCCCTGCAGTGGCAGCTGGTGAAGCACCTCACGTTTGCCAGCAATAGACAGGGCTGGAGCCTGCCTCCCAAATACGTGGTTCACATGGATACCAAACTGCAGTGCCTCCCCAGCCTCTGTTTTTGTTTGCAGTTAACAGTTTATCACATTATCTGTCGACACTAAGTTCAGAAGGTCTGTAATTTGCAACATCACCTCTGATCCTACCAGGAACCCTCACAACTATCTATCAGCTATCAAAAGGAACGAGAGACACAAAAGCTTTGGACTGTTTAAATAATACTGACTTTATTACTGGCTTCCCATTAGGTTATTAGATAGCAGATTAATTGGAGGCATGTGATGCATCTAGTCTAGCTACAATACCTCCCTAACTCGGCTTTGCTGGGCACAGGACCAGCCCAATGCAGTTTTCTTCTGCACCTTTCCCTTTTATTCCACCTCCCCTAGTTCCCTTGAACTGCATCCTGCAGGATGATGCTGGAGGAACATGGGACATTTTCATTTCCACGTGGTCCGCAGCAAGCGTTGCTCTTTTCAAGTGGAATGTTGAGCTCATTAAAAACACAATTAATCCCTTTTTATCTATCAGTGTTTGTTCCCAGCTCGGTCATTAAACGAAGAACAGAAGTTTTGTCCTGCTAGCAAACTGGTTATTTTTGGAATCCTACCAAGGAGTTTTTCTTTTCACCAAGCCGCCCTTGCCCTCTCCCAGTCCCAAAAGCTCCATATGCAAGTGGGAAATACTGAATTATTTACCTTAGAGAGTCACAGTGAAGGGCAGCAAAGGAAAAGAAGAGGGAACTCATTCTGCTCATCGGTCTGGTGGTGCCATGGGGCTGGTGCTTAGCAGACCTGGCCTTGCCTTCTTCCTGGGCACCTTTGGTTCCATTACCTCCGGACAAGGGAAGAAGACAAGGCTTGCACAGGTTTACCCCGAGGTCACGGCTGTTTGCCAGCTCTGTGCCCATTTCCAGTAGCTGTGTGGCACCATCTGACAGCCAGTTTTCCTTGCTGGCAGCACCAAGCAGGACATCCTGCTCTACAAATGTGCAAATGAAATAGATAGATGTGTTTCCAGGCAAATAACTGATATGTATATACATATATATATATATAAAGAGAAAAAAGTTTCCCTACTTCTCACACCTTTGAACAAAGCAGTGGTGACTTCTGCTCAGGCCATGAGCGCGTTGTTAAAAGCATCTGCTTTCACTTAAAGATCTTGAAGGATTACAGAACTCCAGGAACATGCAAATTCAAGAGCTATAGAAGTGCCAGAGTGGAGAAAGTTAAGTGTTCCCTTGAGGGCATTCGAGTTTACAGAGTTTTACTTCACTTTAATTAGAATCCCAGAACATCATCTGCTGAAGGGCCTTTTCAGTTGTATTTTATTATTCTACATACTAAGTGTGCATATCCCTCTCTTGACCCCGCAGAGCTGTATACCACAAAGTGAACTCAACTCAGATGACACTGGCTGGGTAACAAGAGCCCACGTCACACGAGTGTGCAAGTGATGCTGCCGTGCACAGGGATCAAAATGCATAGGGAGGCAAGTTTGACTTAAATTCCCCTGCAGTGAAGATCTTTCAATGCATCTTTTAGTGTCCATCTATGTGTGAGTGCCCGGGCTGCCTTAAATGCACCCTGACCCTGCTGCTGGGGAATGCCTGCCTGTTCTGTTGCTGCAAGGAAAGCACAGCTAAATTCTAGCAATGCTGGGGCTGAACACAACAGTGCTGGCTGATATCCAGCTGAGGCTTCTGCTTTGGTTTTCTTTTCTTTTCTTTTCTTTTTTTTTTTTCCTTTCTCAGATTGTGCATTGCAACTTAGCACCAGAATTGCTTCTTTTCTCTTTCATTGCTGCTTGTTGCCGACGTGATGCAGAACCCTATCTTGACTGCACCCTTTGGCTTTGGCTCAGGGACTTCATGCAAGCACCTCAGCCTTCAGCATCATCCTTGGGCTCTATTTGCTTCCCACGTGCTGTGGTTTTAGAGAAATATATTTGAGAGCAGAGAGAAAGCAGAGTCAGGCTTTGTATGTAATTGTATTGCTTTCAGAGGGCCGGGAGAGGAAGGGGGCACACTGACAACTCATGCTGGCTGTGTGTGCCCATGTCCTGCTGGGTTTTCCCAGTCAGGCTCTGTGCTTCCCACTGTATCATTTTCCTTAGCTCATTTTGGGAAAGAGGTCAAGGAATTTTGCTGAAATGTTCCCAAAAGGTTTGCCTATGGGGCTGCCAATATGAAGGAAAATCAGCAGCACTGGGAAATCTCAGGCATCCTCAGTGTCACAGATTTTAATTTGTGCCAACACTGTGTCTGCAGATGGCAGTAAAGAATGCCTTTCATTCCCGGGAATGTGAGCAGTAATTGTGCTTTGGCCACAGCACCTGCTTGCTTGCACCAAAATGTCACTGCGGCAGCACGAGCTGCCGGGACCCACAGGGAGCAGGGGCCTGTGGGAGAAAGGGAGCTTTGCAGGAGCACAGCAGGTGTTGCCCCTGCTCTGTTCAAGGCTTTGTAACCTTGGGGAAGTCCTTTTGGCTCCTTCCATTTCTGGGCTGGTGGCACAGGTGGGGACATGCTGCCCCATACCGCAGCCGGCAGCAGCAGATCCCAACCCTGCCTGATGTACATCACCGCAGATGGATGATTTCTGGCTCTGCCTTCTCATGATTTCTCATTTTGCTTCCTCTGTCTCAGTAAGAAAATATCATCCAGCTCATGACATTTCCTTGAAGTTGCTTGTGAGCTGTTCCCGGTGCTCACCAGGGCAGTGCTGCACACAGCCGGCAGGACCTGAGCCAGCTTCTCCACCCAGCGCCGGGGCTGATGAACTCCCCGGAGATGTGTTTGCCATTACCATGGCCTTTAAGGAGTCCTGGAACATGGTCTAATTTCATGTTTTTTTCCATTTGGTTTGCCAGTTTAAAGCCGTTTTCACACATGGCCAAAAATAACTTCATTTTTCTCACACGAGCTCTGGAAGCAGAGGCTTGTGCTGGTGAAAGGACACCAGGCATCCACGGGAGCAGCTGGGACGCAGCAGGTGCCTCCTGCCCCCTATAGACCGTGGGGCAGGGGGCACATGGGGACAACCCTCAGGCAAAGAGGGGATGAATGCCAGCGCTGGATTGCTGTCACAGCTCAGACATCCCAGGGTCAGCCCCATGCTGCCCTCTCGTCCACCACATGTCATTGTCCCCGAGCCCCTTCTCACGGGACAGCTTTGAGCCCTGCTGAAAGCAGCACCAAAGGGAGGAGGCGAGATGCCGATGACCTCGCTGCTGATGTCAGAGCAGAGCTCTGCACTTCGTTGCCATGGCAATGGAGCGAGGACCACAACACACATTTTCTGGCACGACGTCAGCCGCTCCCACTGCATCCCAGGCCACTGCATCCCAGGGAATGTTCTCACGGGACCGCAGGCTTTGCATGCTGCAGTCTCATTCTTGGGTTCCTCACCTTGCAGGTACCTCCTAGTGAAGCAAAGCCATCTGATCTCTGCTGCTCCTTCCCCCACAGGATGCTGTGCAGGAGTGGAGCTGATGATTAGAGATGCACCATGGATGTGCCGGGAGATGCCAAGAAATACTGTGGCCCTGTGCCTGTGTGCAGCTTTCCTATGGCCCTGTTGTGATCTGGGGTCTTGCTTGAATTTTTCTTTTTTTTTTTTTTTCTTTTGGAAACGGCTTCTCCCAGTGAATATTTTCAGCATCTCACAGTAATTTTCTGAAAATGACACCAAACCACCCGGGAGGTGTTTAACAGAGATGAATCAGCTTAATCAGGATGGGCACATGGGAACTCGGAGCCTCAGTGCAAAGGGCAGTGAAAAAAAAGGCCATAAGGCTGTCACTGGGGGGAGCTGATCCCCAGGCATCCCATAACTGCAGGCAAAGCCTTTGGGCGCAGGCTCAGCACGTTGTGAGGCAGCTGAGGGCACGCATTTTTCCCTAAATCCTTCTGTGCGTCCCATCCTTAATTCCCCACTCCTTTCCTTCCTGCGAAAGCAGGGGGAAGGAATGTTTGGGGTGTGAGGTCAGTGGGAAGGCTGTACTTGCCTCCATCTGGGCTTGGCTGGGGCTGGGGCATGCAGGTGGCCAAAAGGACGGGTGGGGGGATGCGGCTGTGAGCATCTCCTTCGCACCTGAATGACTTCTGGTGTTATTATTTGATCCTGTGCGAACGGAATGATTTAAGGCTGTGGAATTTTGCTCCTCCCAGAGAGAGGAACAAAGTGGCCAGCTCAGCCCCCTGGCTGCTGAGGTCCACAGCTCGCTCCCCACCTCTCTCCTCCTGCTGCTCCTTTTAGGATAACAATGGCAGGATCCAGATGCTTATCTGACGCTCCCACCGCCGCCCTCAGCTGAAGCACAGCGGCTGTGCAGGGGCACCGAGCCCAGTCCCGTTAGGATCAGGCTATCGAGTGAGAATTCACTGGGATTAGGCTTTATTGAGCAGAAGGCACCCCAGTGAAATGGCAAAGATTTCGCATGTGCATGGTACTAATGCACAGCAGCCACAGCTCCAGCACACATGGATTTGTCACCCGTTGGTAAATCACTAAAATACAGGCTAAAACTAAGCTGTGCAAAGGACAGAGATAGAAGAAGAAAAGTCTGGCTGCTGAGCTGCAGCTCCTGCTTGAGATTTCCTTTCCCTGTACCCGGGTCCTGAGGACTGGCATTTCCAGCATCCCCATATTGTGACGATGCATTGCAGACAGGCAGTATTTCCCCAAAAATAACCAGAAAACATGTAATTATCAACCTCATATTGAACTGAGAGCCACAACAGCCATAAGGGCCCTTATCAAATGAACCAAGTGAATTTTTGGAACCAGATTATCAGAGCAGCACAGCCCCAAATTGCTGGATCGGGATAAACTCAGCTCACACAACATGGACAAAGCTCCAGTGTGGCAGAGATGGGCTGTATGGGATGTGTGCCCAGTTATATGAATAGATTTATGGGAGATAATGCTGGAAGAATCTCTGGATTTTGAATTTTCTTTTATGTGTCAGTGCTCAGCAGTGAGGTTTTGGAGCAGCAGTGCCAGGCACTTTTCCACAACTTCGGGTAGCATGCTAGGTTCTCTACATCAGTATTCTTCCCTCTGAGCCCCGCTGGCTTTCCAAGAGAAGATTTATGTTTGCTTCTTATTTTTATTTAATGTGATATTTTGCTATGTGGGGCCATAAGGGGGCACACAGTGGATACAGCAGCAGGGCTGCCCTGAGTGCTTGATAGCGGTAGAAAACTGCTGATGCTTTCCTGTATTGCAGGGTGCCTCCCTGCAGGAAACTGCGCTTTGTGGTGCGGAGCGCTTTGTCTTCCTGCGTGGCCCTTCTGCTGAGCACTGGGAAAATTGAGGTGTACCCCATGGCTGGGGAAAGGCATCGTAATGCTGAGGGCCTGCAGGAGCCCCTAATACCCATAAAGCTCTCCAAGGTCCACTATGCTGCCCCATTATATAAAGATGGGTCAAAGGGTTCAATCTGCAGATGCTGTCGGCTCACAACCGTGGCAGCAGAGATGCGGCTGAGTGCTGATTGCTTTGCCACTCTCTCACTGGTGCCACAGAAGTGAGGCTGAGGAGCTGGGAGGAGAATGGGGCCTTGGGCACTGGAGCATGGTAGCCCCGGGAAGGGGACACTTCTGCCCCTGTGACCTTCAGTTGGGACACATGTCTTCATATGAGTCACCGTGTGCAAGGAGGGTGTGTTCAGCTTTTCCTGTGCCACCTCCCTCCGGGGACCACGATGCTCCCCTTCCAAGCACGTTTCTCAGAGACAAAGCCTGAAGAAATGGTGCCAGAGCAATGAAAATGCCCTGCAAACATAAGCACTGCCTGCACACGTGGTCCTTATTGTGCGGCACGCCTTTCCATCAAGCTTAACAATGCTGACCATCATTTCCAGGACAGACTGCCTTTGGTAACGCCTTAATAAACTTTTCCCTTTGTTTGAGATCTTGGTTTCCTTTTTTCTCGGACATTAAGCTGCTTCCTCCCGTTCTCTGGAGTTCTTCAGATCGAGGTGGAGACACACTGCAGATAAAGGCATGCTATTGTTCTGACAGGGAGGTGCTGAGCAAGATCCCCATCCGACCTCATGTGCTCACCTACGGGATATGCACCACCTCTCTGGGCAACCTTAGTTTTACACCTCCCTTAGTATAAAAGACTTCTTCCTTATGTCCAATCTAAATCTCTCCTCTTTTAGTTAGAAACCATTTCTCCTTGTCTTATCACAAGAGACCCTGCTAAAGAGTCTTTCCCTTCCTTCTTACAGGCTCTTCAGATATCGAAGCCTATTCTCAGATCTCCCAGAACCTTCTCTTCTCCAGGCTGCACAGCCCAGTTCTCTCAGCCTTGGGTTCATTTTTGCAGCCCTCCTCTGCACACTCTCCAGCAGCTCCATGTCTCTCCTGTACTGAGCACTCCCCATCTGGTCGCAGTGCTCCAGGTGAGGTCTCACAGCACAGAGCAGAGGGGCAGATCCCCTCCCTTGCCGTACTGGCCATGCTGCTTTGGATGTGGATGTGGTTGGTTCTCTGGGCTGTGAGGGCGCAGTGCTGGCTCATGTCCAGCTGCCATCCATCAGTACCCCAGGTCTTTTTTGGCAGGGCTGTGCTCCATCCTTACATCCCCAGCTTGTAGTGATAGTGGGGGTTGCTGCAACCCAGGGGCAGACCTTGCACTCAGCTTTGTTGAACCTGAAGAGATTCTCCTGGGCCCACTGCTCAGCCTGTCTGATGGCATCCCATCCCTTGGGCTTGTCAACAGTACCACAGCTTGGTACCACAGACTGCTGAGGGCACACTCAATCCCACTGTTGATGCCATTGATGAAGATGTTGAAGAGCAGTACTGACCCTGAAAGACACCGCTCATCACTAATGTCCATTGGCCACCACTCTCATTCATGTTCCGTGAATATTTGCACGTCAATGGGCCTGGTCACTGCCAATTTCTGCCAAAATCATCCCTCAAAGCCGTAGTGCTTATACTTCTTGTCATTCTTAAAGAAGACATGGTGTGGAGCAAAGCCTTCCCTACTGGTTTGGGGCTGAGACCCATCATCTCTATACGTGAAGAGAAGACTTGCTTGGCATCACCTCCTTGGTCAAGGGACTCCTGAATCACAACAAGCTCATGGCTTTTCTTTTTTTTTTTTGGTTAAAGCTCTCTCTTAGTTGTTTATTTTAAGTGCAATACTCTACATCAAAACCTCAGCATCCAGGCTCATGCGCTCCGCTTCCTCCAGCCTGACCCCAAACTCAACTCGGTGCAAACAGACCATTCCAAAGAAGTGGCCACCTAGCACGGATGGTGCTTGTCTTTGCCTTTGCTTTGACTTTCTGTTTATACATGATTACGATATGAGGCTTATACTGAATAACGCTAGCTGAAGATAACCCGCTTGTTTACGTTGGCTTTGATGACACCAGAAATGAAGCTCCAGCAGCACGCAGCAGCTGGCTCCTGACACATCCTCCATATGAAAGCTGTGCAAAGGAGACCATTCTGGCTTCGTAATAAATTCAATCTCCTTTCCCTTTGCAAGCATCGGGGTGAGCTGAGTTGCGTGTAGTCAACTGTTGTTATGCATTAACTGAGTGAGATTCAGCAGATGCAGCCCCTCAGAGGATTTTGGCCTCCTTTTCCTTCCAGTACCTTCCACTCAGACCCTGCCTGTTCCTCAGGACCATCTTGCATGTGTGTGAGGCCAGCAGCTGTGGGGCGTGGGATGCTGCTGCACAGCCATGTTGCATTCAATTTAAGCCATTTTGGGCCACCTTTGATTTTTTCCTCATTTCTGTGTTTCCTGCTTGGAGGTCCCAGGCTGCAAACCTTAGGCAGGAAATTTAAGGGAAGATCACAGATACACAAACTCTTGCAGGAGGATGAATGAAAGCAGGCAGAAAATTGTGCATTGGGAATAAACATTCCATAAGAGGAGGAAATTCGTGTTTAATACAAACCCCACCACTCCCATGGCTTTGCTCCAGTAAGGAAACCACAGAAATTTGGAGGCACCTTCACTCGTGCACGCATGTGGATGTCCCAGATGTAAGTGAGAGCCTCCCAGAGTCAGTGTGGGGCCCCAAAATCTTCACCTTGGATGCCACTGTCTACGTCCTGACATCCTCACCTAACAGGGATGAGTTACCCGTGGGAAAAAATCCTTCTGAGCAGTAAACACTAAGAGAAACAAGTCCTTGCCTATCCCCCAAAACACTGCAGTTGCCTCACTGTGCCAACACAGCCTTTCTGCAGGCAGCAACTTGAACAACTAAAAAAATAGGCAGTGTTGCCTCATCTCTGGGATGGAAGGAAAAAAGGAAGTGCTAATGGATGGTGGTTTTCCTCCCAGTCCATTGCACGTTCAGCAACTGGAAAGGTTCTCCAAGGCTTCAGGGCTCGGTTGTGCACCTTGAGGGTGAAGAGGAATGAGCAGCTGGAGGAATGGGTGCAAGGCTGCGGAACATGCTGGTCTGGGTGACTGCTGATGTCCTTGGAGCGACAGAAGCGCTAAAGTCTGCACTGGAGAAGAGGTATTTGAAAGCTCTGAAAGAAGGTTCAGTTTAGCAAGAGAAACCTCAGCCTTGAAGATGTTACTGGGAGTGGTGCTGAAGTTTTCAAATTTCAAGAGGAACAAAAAAGGTGCAAAAGCTTCAGGAAAAAAAAAGAAAGAAAAACCACCATCAGTGAAAGCATTTCTCCCCAGTTCTGGGGCAGTTTGAGATGAAAGCTAACACATAGGTATTCAGCATTTTGTAAGTCGAGGTTCACCTGCTGCTATTTTGAAATGCAATGTAAAATTTTGGTAACGCTGCTCCTATCAAGCAGCATTCCTCCGTGGTCACTCCCCAGGCACGAGAGACCGCAGGGTGATGCTTACTATCGACAGGGGAAACTCCCAAGCTATGCCAACAAAAGGAAAAAAAGGCATTAAAGTGTGTTAAAGATGTTTTCTCATCTGTTTTTTTTTTTCCCCAACTTCACAGCCAGCTTGGCTGTTTGCTCAGGTCCTTCCTGAACACTCTGCAGACATTGCTTTTGGAGGCTGGGAACTTTTTAACACTTTCTTTTTATTATTATTATTGTTATTTTAATGATTCCTATTTTTCCAGCTGTTGTCACTGTCGTTGCATGACGTGACTTATTCTCCATCCCAAGCTCACTGGTGGCTGCCCAATAAGAAAGGATGGTCGAGAATCCACCAGCCTGCATTCAGACCAGGGGGAGAACAACCTTGGGAGCCAGGCATGGGGCAGATCTCCCCTCCTCCTCTACAGGCAATGAAAGGGAGGAAGGGAGGCACGCAGCGCCAGTGCTCAGAAGTGAGGCGGTACTCGGGTGGGAACTCACCACTCATTTCCTTTCATCCAGATAACTATTTGCTTACTCCATCAAAAAAACATCATCAATTGCCTCTCCTCTGCCCTACAGTTACACTGGGATTTTGCAGTGGTTCTCCTAGAAAAGGGTGAAAATGCCAAAGGATGAAACTCTCAGCATGAGCGACTTTGAAAGGTGTAACAAGTGGAGAGTGACCCCAAGCCTTCCCACTGCTCCCACCTCTCCAAATAAAGCTTTTTTCTCCCCCTTTCATTCCCCCCCCCCCCCCCTTTTTCTTCTCCCTGTGCTGATGGAGAGCCAAGGAAACGGGGAAAGAAGGGAATGGAGAAGCCATTGGCTCTACACCACAAGAGCTGCTGTGCATCGCACCTTTGTCTTGGTGGTCTTGCTATGGATTGCTGAGCACAGCAACTGGACCTTTATGCCCTTCTTTGAACAGCCCCCTTCCTGTTAAACTAATTGGAAAGCAAGCAGAAGCCTTCTGAAGGTGAATGTCTGTCCAGTGAGAGCCATTATATCCACCCCCTCTAATGATGTCCATGCTTCCCAGCAGCACTGCAGCCACGAGGCTCACGGGTGGTCTCACTGGATGCTTTCTGAGGCTGCAGCAGATCCAGCCTTCCAAAAACCATCTGCATGAAAACAGGATAGAAGCATTTCTGCATTTATTGTGGGTGGATTATTATTATTATTATTTAGTATGATTTGTTTTGTTTTTCCCCCAAGTGGAGTTCCAGCTGATAAAGAGTTAATGAAGTTTTTTTTTTTCAGGACAAATTGCTCAGGATCAGCACTGCCCTGCTGGGCAGGGTTTGGCCCATTGCCCACAGCCGTTCCCCAGTGTTACCTGAATGTTAGGCTGGAGCAGAGGGCATGCAGTGCTGATGGAGGGTGGCGAAATGCCCTGGGGTCAGCGAGGTATTGAGCTCTGGCAGATCCTGGAGCTGCCTTGGAGCAGGGAGATGTTTTCTTTCTCCTCCGTTAATCCCAAACACATGGTGGGGAGTGTGCAAGCTCAGAGTGCGCATTGCAAACAGATGTAGAGAGCTAACCTCTACTCTGAGCCGATGTCAAAGCATTCCCCTGACTTCTTGGGTCTTTAAATGTGCAGCAATGGGACGATGGAAAGGCTGGGAAGGCAAGTGAAAAACTGCTGTCCATTAATACAGAGAAGCACAGAACGTTGTCGTTAGTTCTTGTGGATATAGGGTCACACAGAAGCATGTCAGAAGGGACAGAGCGGTAAGGAACCCAGCTCCAGGAATGATTTGCCTCCTGAGCAACCTGAATTGGGGAACAAACCCCATAAAAACATCATTTCAGAGCAATTTGCCGTTCCACAATAAAAGCAGATACGCAATTTACGCAGGAAACACCCCCAGGAAAACAAATGACTGTAATGAGTGGAAAGGGGAGAGTTTGCAAGTTTGGATCTTCCCTGCACCGTGTCCTCACCGCTTGTGTTTTGATTTCCTTCCCACTCTACTCCTCGTTATTCCCAGGGAGACAACAAACAGCTCCTCACTCGGACTGCTGGTGGGAGGAGAGCTTTCTGCTTGGCAGGACTGGAGGTGTCTCGAGCTGTTAGGAAAAACATCATTTCCCCTGGTGTCATTAGTGAGGAGGGCACGGCTGGCCAGCGGAGGGCTCCTTGCTGGGAAACCCAAATTGTGCAGGCACTGCCTGTAGAAAGTAAGGCCAGAAAGGAAAACCCACAAAACTCACCACTTTTGGAAGCAAAAATTAAAAGATGTGCTTGCAGGAGTAACACAAACACCCTCCACATCGCATAAACTACTTGGGTGCTTTTCTTGTTTGTTTGAAACTCCAAAGGTTTGTTAGCGCTGCCTTGGGATGAAGGAAGACTATTTATGTAGGTATGCACATGGTATGATTGTTATCTGGGTATGGGATCCACATTGCTGGGCTGTTTTGCAGAGGTAAAAGCGTTGAAGAGCACTGGTCCACACAGGGGGCTTCACCCATGACCAGCATCCACCTGGACGTAGAAACATTGACCCCAACGCTGTGGCTGTGACCATCCCACTCTTTCTCCACTGGGTAGTGCTGCCTTCAGATCCATCTCTCACCAACTTAGAGATAAGGATGAGGTGTGGGACCATGTCAAAGGCCTTGCACAAGTCCAAGTAGATGACTTCAGTTACCCTTTCTTTGTTTACCAAAACAGGAAGAGGACCCTTCTCTTTGGCACAGCAGTCCTCAGTCAGAGAACAGGCTGCGAGACAGCTGCATTTTCCTTACCTCTACAGTCCTCTTGGCCCATGAGCAGCTTCATTCCCAAGCCAGCAGGCTGTGGAAAATCCCATGAGCTTTGCAGGACATGGGAGCCAGTCCCATGCTCTCCATCCACTGAAATGTTGCCAAGCCCTTTTCCTGCCGACACGTGTGTTTAGGTTTGGAGCATCCCCCCCCCCACCTCGAACTCTCCCTGTCTCAGCACTGGATGGAAAGCACTGCCTGTAGCACAAAAGTAAACGGGGGACAAGGAGAAGCCCAGAGCAAGGTGTGATGCCATGCTCTGTTTCTTGGCTGTGGCAGCAGGAAGGTGGCAGCAGGAAGCACTCCTCTTACAGGGCTACCTTTCATGTGGACTGCTGATAGCAGCGTGTTCACAGCTCTCTCTATCTGGGGGCATCCTGATCCTGCAGCTGTTATGTTTGCATCACCAGATATGCACCCACCTATGTGCATCAGGGTCCCTCTGAGGGTGGCCATGGCCCTGGGGCTCTGCAGTCTCACAGTACTGGAGGAAGGGCTTAGGAAAATAACTCAGTTACCACCGAAGGTTATGATATATTTTCCTTAGCTTTTCTGAAAAACCTCCTTATAAACACTTGTTAATAAAAATAGAAAAATGAACAAACATTCTCCTCAAAGAGAAAAAATAATAATATTCATAAATGCATATACAAATAGGCATGCTTGTGCATGTGATATCATAACGTGTGCGCACTCACGCCTGTTTGCAAAGCCTTGCTGGGCAGTCACTGATCCATCCTGCTATACTCTGAGTTTTGGAAGTGTTTTTTATTTGTTGTTATGGCTTTTTCCGCCTTGTATTCAAAGTTGCTTGCTTCTCTAGTTCCTTCCAGGCTTTTTAAAATAACTCCAGGGCTCTTGGCAGCCTGGCTGATGCATTGCATTGTGTGTGTCGGCTCCTGGTGCTGCTGTCTGGGAGGAGCTGGCAGAGGGAGGGCAGGGAGAGGGGCCCACATCTCTGTGGGTTGGGGTCTGAAATCACTGGATGCTAGCATTTGAGCAAAAAGATGATGTGCAACTGACAGATAGAGATGGATAGACCACCATATAATCAACCATAGAATGGAATCACAGAATCATAGAATGGCCTGGGTTGCAAAGGACCACAATGCTCATCCAGTTCCAACCCCCTGCTGTGTGCAGGTCACCAACCAGCAGCCCAGGCTGCCCAGAGCCACATCCAGCCTGGCCTTGAATGCCTGCAGGGATGGGGCATCCACAGCCTCCTTGGGCAACCTGTGCCAGTGCCTCACCACCCTCTGTGTGAAAAACTTCCTCCTGATATCCAACCTAAACCTCCCCTGTCTCAGTTTAAGACCATTCCCCCTTGTCCTATCACCGTCCACCCTTGTAAACAGCTGTTAAACAATCAGAAGACAACTGGTTTTGGGAGCTGTTCCTTCTATGAGAACCTTATAAAAAATCCCTGTTCTTTTTCACCTGCCTGCCAGGCATGCGAGCCAGCATACCCACTGTTACCATAAGTGTAATTGAGATGATAGCTAGAATCTAAAGGAAGCAGTATCCTTCTTCCTGTTGGTCGTTCTTCTTGCACTCCTGCTAATTCCAGCCACCAGGCATCACCCTCAGAAATGTTCAACTGGAAAACATTCCAGTTAGTAAAATTTTCTGACTTTAAAAGCAGATGATGAAGATCTGACGTGGAGGTTCCTGTGCTTACAGCACGCTAATCCAATCAGGTGTTATTGCAAGCCACAGAGGAGGCTGTATAAACGGTATTCTAAACCATCAAGAGAGCCAGCCCAGCTGCACTCACCACGTCTCACCCCAGCCTCTTGCACTGACTTAGTGTCCATCCCCATGGCATCAGGATGGTGAGGCCCCGCTCTTGCTCTCGTCCTTGGGGTCCCAGAGGAAACCCAGTTCCTCCTATTCTTCTCAGCAGCTATTTGTGCAGGTGTCCCCCCGCCCCCAGGGCCATTGTCCCTTGTCCTAGCCTTGAGCCTTCTGCACAAACACTTGGGGATGATGTCAGGCAGACCGTATACATTTCCTTCTTTGGCCTCTGAGAAATGTTTTTTAACCAAGTCCTTATTATTTTTATTTGCAGCGTGCCTTTGGGCAGGATTTCTGGTCTCGAGAAGATAATTTGGTTTTGATTAGCAGCCCAGACAGGGGTTTATAGACTTGTTCAACCGTGGGGGGTTGAGAAATCAAACCCCTTTAATTTAGAACCAGGACTTTTCTTGCTTTTTAAATAGGATCATCAACCCAACCGAGAACAAACTTAGTAAGTGTGATGTATTTAATAAAAGCAATAGAAGCATGATGTGTTTTTAAGTTACCAAAACCTACTGTCTTGCCAAACCTGTGGGCAAAAATATTAACGTTAGCTTTGTAGATGAAGATCTCACTAAAAAGTGCAGGGAAGAGGGGGGGGGAGGGGGCTTCCTGTCCGAATTGCAACCAGCCTGTAAACAGCTCTAGCAGGAAAAGACAAACATTTATTTAAAAATAAAACGCCAGTGGACAAAACTGTTACCTGTATTCTTGCAAATGGAAGGAAAGGATCTGATGCTACAGCCTTGATCTTATCCACTGCACAGGGACACTGACTGCCACATCTTAGACCCCGTTAGAACTTGTGCACAACATAAGGAAAAACATCACCAGCAACTGATCAAGCAGCTGGGGCAACTTCTTACACATCACTTCTCATTGCAGATCTAAGCACTGTTGGTTTTGTCCATAACACCCACTGGAAAGGGTTCAAAGGAGCTGGGGCTGAGAACAGGCCATTTTTGGCTGTGGAACTTTGACAAAAATGCTTGTATGAGTTGACTGAAATACGTGGTAGACTGAGTGCTCAGTTTGTTGGGCTGTGTCAGCTGGAAAGAGAAAACACTGGCAGTGTTTTTACAAAAGGAAAGATATGTTCTGGGGTAACAGAAAGGAAATGCTTTTGTGTTGAGCACTGTTATTTTGTAACATGTAAGAGGGAATTCTTCCCATTTCTTCCAGTAGGAAATTTTGAATAAAAATAATTCTAGATGGCATCAAAGTATTTTTTCCTTCCAAGCCAATGGCTGGAGTTTTGTTACTCAACCAGAATGCTCCACGGCTTGCAAGTGCCAGCTGTGCTCTCCATAAGCAATGCTGTCTCCAGACAGATAACACCATCCCATAGCTGGGGTTTCATCCCCATAGTGGATTTCATGGGATGTGGCAGTAGGATTGCATCTCCTGTCCTCTCTGTTGGGCTGAAGGTTATGGCAGCTTTAGGTGTGCCAAGGTCTGGAAGCCAGGCATGGGTACCCAGCGCCCAGGGATGTGGTATGTGAGCAAGTCTGCGGAATGAGAACTAAAATCTGTAGTTTTTAGGTTTTGGAGACTTTCATATTTAGGGTGTAAATAGAGATGGAGACCAAGTAGCTCAGACCCCACAGCTCTTTAGCCCCAACAGAGGCAGCTGCAGTGCCCCAGCCTCTGGGTAGATGTGGCAGGCACGAAGACATCCGCAACTGCAGCTGTTCCTCATCCCAGCTCTGCTTATCACACCATTCTCTTCACATCCCATGGCAGCCCCGTGGTGTGCCAAGATGCTGTGCTCCACATCAGCACTTGGCTCTTTTGTTCTTCCCCCCTCTGGCATACCAGACGTTTATATGGTTGGGCAGATGAGCAGTCCCACATTGCTCAGTGTCACTGAGCCTCTCCAGCCCATTCATCTCCATCCAGAGACCTCCAAACAGCGAATGGAAAGCAAAAGGAGCGTTGTATCAGGAGAGGCTTTTCTGCAGCTCTGCAGGACGGGCTGTTACTCAGCCTGTAATGCTGTCACCAACTTGACCTCTCTGCAAACACTGCTCGAACTGGCAGGAATCGACTTTAGAAGGCCAGTTTGCAGAAAATAAATAAATAAATAAATGAATAAATAGCTGCTATGTGTTTGTTTAAACATCACAGAGCACTGCGTTCACATCTTTGCCCTGGAACTGACGGCCTCCTGTGGAGCCACTGACACCAACTTAACCCAGCAGACTGCCCTGCACCGGGATTGGGGTCAGGTGAGGGGATATCGGGATGGGGCTGGGGCTGCGGCGGTGCTTCCATGGGCTCAGCTCCGTTCTGGCAGCATGGAGGTTCTCACGACCCAGCTCCTATTCCAGGGCTCGTCCAGCTATTTAAAGCTCACCAAGAGGGGAAAAGTGCTCTGAAAATGCAGTTTCTGTGCACTAGATGCCGTGCCAAATATTCTGTCTCTTTCATAGGCGGATAGCGAGGGATCCCACGGCTTGTCGGGTTTGTTTTTTTGCCCACTTTCAGCCATATGTGCTCGGAAGCTACAAGGCCCTATTAGGGATTTGGAAAGTCATCTAGCGGGTGAGCGAGCAGAGCTAGCCCTCCGAACCAAAAAAAAGCAGGATGCAGGATGCTTTCTCATCCAGAAAAACAGCGCCGGCCAAAATAAAGAAAGCACTTCTGCAGCGAAAAGCCTGAAATGGGAAGCAGCAGCCTGCCTCGCCTGGGGAGAAGGGAAGAAACAGAGGCAAACATCCCGCCCGTGACCAACACGCAACCACACTACAGGAAGCAGTAGCCTCCGGTGATAAATAGGAGCCCCGGCAGCACAGGATGCGCGTGGGGTGAGCTCGGCGGGCCGAGGGGATGTGAGGCAGTGTCCGTCCATCCGTCCAGCCGGCGGGATGGCCGCGGCCCTGCTGCTGCCGCTGTGGCTGCTGCTGCTGGTGACGGCGGTGGCACGGGGTGAGGACGCCGAGGTGCTCTGCGCCGACACCGCCTGCTACACGCTGCACCGGGCCGAGCTGGGATGGGGCGCTGCACAAGAGCGCTGCCAGCACGACGGCGGCAACCTGGCTCCAGCAAGCAGCCGGGCCGAGGCCGAGCGACTTGAGCAGCTGCTGACAGCCAGCGCGGCCGCCTCGGCGTGGATCGGGCTGCGGCTGGAGCGCGGCCACTGCGTGCAGTCCCAGGAGCCGCTGAGGGGCTTCGCCTGGGCGGCCGGCGGGGAGCCTGGCAACTACTCAGCCTGGCTGGCCGAGCCCCACGTCACCTGCCTCAGCACCCGCTGCGTCGCCCTGCGGCCCGCCGGCCCCCACGGGCCTCCAGGATGGGTCGACCGGCCGTGCCGGGCCACGCTGCCCGCCTTCCTCTGCAAGTTCAGCTTCCGGGGGATGTGCGGGCCCCTGCGGCTCGGGGGGCCCGGCCGGGTCAGCTACGAGACGCCCTTCAGGGTGCGCAGCCCAGCACTGGCAGCCGCCCCCTTTGGCACGCTGGCAGAGGTGGTCTGCGAGGGGGCTGCGAGCCCGGCCTTCTCCGTATGCAAGGGGCAGCTGGAGGGGGACAGCTTTGCCTGGCATCCTCCCGGGCCCCTCTGCCCCAACACCTGCACCTACAACAACGGGGGCTGCCAGCAGCTGTGCATGGAGGCATCTGGGCAGCCGTCTTACTGTACTTGCCATCCTGGCTACGTGCTGGGCCCCGACATGGCCTCCTGTCTGCCCGAGGATGCCTGCCACCCCAACCCCTGCCAGGGGACCTGCCAGCCCCGGCCCGGAGGCTTCGAGTGCATCTGCGAGGCTGGCTACATCCTGGCACCTGATGGCCTCCACTGCGTGGATGTGGATGAGTGCCTGGAGGAGCCCTGCAAGCACGAGTGCCACAACACGGCCGGCAGCTTCTACTGCTCCTGCCAGCCCGGCTACCAGACAGCAGGGCCTGATGGCCGCGACTGCCGCGATGAGGATGAGTGCGCCCGGCCCAATGCCTGCCCCCAGCTCTGCCTCAACATCCCCGGCTCCTTCCGCTGCACCTGCAAGGCCGGCTACCAGCAGCAGCCTGGCAGCGATGCCTGCCTGGACGTGGACGAGTGCCTGCGAGACCCCTGTCTCGGGTCCTGCCACAATTTCCCCGGCAGCTTCAAGTGCATCTGCCCGCCTGGCTTCCTCCTGCAGGATGATGGACACAGCTGCCTCGCTGCACCCACCACAGGAGAGCAGCTGGCAGGCACCGTGGGGACCACCGCCATCCTCCAGAGCACCAGCACCGCGTGGACCGTGGGCACCCCCAGCCCTGCAGCCATTCCTGGTGGGTTGACACCACCAGCCCCCACGGTGGTGGTGTCGGAGCACAGCCCCGAGCATGGCGCTGATGGCCCCCGGCTGCTCCTCTACTACATCCTGGGCAGCCTGGTGGCCATCCTGCTGCTGCTGGCCTTTGCCCTGGCCTTGGTGGCCTGCAGAAAGAGGGCGGCTAGGCAGGAAAAACCAAAAGCCAAAAGCGCGGCGGACAACTACTGCTGGGTGCCCGAGCAGCCTGAGAGCCGCAGCAGGGCAGGCAGTGAGCGCAGGTAACGGTGCCCACGCTGCGGGGCTGCAAGCAAAGGAAATCCAAAGTGAAGTGGGGTGGGCGATGTTCTTTCCGAGATGATTTTGCATGCCTTCGTGTCTGAGAGCCTGTCTTGGAGCTTTGGGCAAAGCAGGATCCGGTCCCAACCCCAAGGCAGGTGCAAGTGTTGGGTGAGCAGATATGAAGGCAGCCCAAATCATGCTGGGAGTGTTAGCTGAAATGTGTAAACCTCAGCTTCCCAAAGTGAAGGGTTAATGGGGAAGGAGCAGAGAGCCTGAGATGGAATGGTGTAGGGGTTCCCTGCCTGCATTGCTCCTCAGCTCTGCAAAACCTCACAGGACTTGGAAATTGCAGCCAAGGAGAATACTGATTTGGCTTCCTAAGAGAAAACTATTAATCTCATCTGTCATTCGGTCTCCCCTTCTCAGATTTAAATTGTGGAGCTTCCAAAGCAGCAATTTCCCTGCTCCCCCACCACCAATCCCTTGTCATTCAAAAAAATATATATGCTTATGACTGCATCCCTCTCCTTACCTACACTGCATTCTGCAGTCTGCCGTTCAACCCCCATGTTCCTCTTGTTCTCAGTGAAACAGGGTTCACATTTTGAAGTGTTTCACTGTGGCAAGAGCCATTAGCTGCAGCCACAAGCAGCTGGTTTTCACTGTTGATATTTTTGTTGTTGTTGCTTTTTAGAAGTTGTCATTACAGAAGCCGTAGAATAAGCATTTTAGAAGCCCAGCAGCAGAAAGACCCTCCAGCGAAGCAGGAGCTGTAGGGGTGGTGGGGCTTCAGGACTGTTTGAGTTAAGCATGCGTGGGGTCTGGGCTGAATGTTTTCTCCATCCATCCCTGTAAGCAATGTACTGGATGTTGTGTGTTCACTAACTACTGTATAAAACCTCTAAACACCCTTCAAAGCAAATGCTCTCTCAGGGCGAAGTTTCTCCCCCATCTCAGGCTCGGTCCTGCAAAGAAGAGGGAAGACACATCTCCCTCTGGATTTGTACCGCTGGGAAGCAGCAAGAGATGGAGCTGCTGGCTGACAGAGAAATGGGAGCACCCCCAGCAGTGCTGCATCCTGATTGTCCCAATGCAGGCAAGCACCCTTCACCCTAGCAGCAGGGAGGCAGCTCACGGCCTGCATTCATTTGAAGGGTACATCGGTTTCCTGAAGATTCTGCTGTTTTTATTGTATACTTGAGGCTTAATTGCAACAGAAATGGGAACTGAACACAAAGGATTTTGCTGCGGGCACTGACCTGCATCCTGTTCTTCCGCATGTGGAAGAAACCCCTTTCCTGCTGTTCTTTCTTCTTCATTCCTCCATTGTAAAACAAAACAAAACAGGAAAGTGTAGCTCCTAGCTGATAGAAATGTTTTTTTAATGTTCTGCTCGTGCTTCCTTTTCTCCACGCAGTGGTTTGGAGCAGCAGCAAATGCAGCAGTGGCGTTCTTGGAAGTCCTGCAGAAAATTCATAGCGTGTCTTTGTTATGACAGCAAGCCAGCAGAGCTTTCTGAATACATGAATAAATTAAGCAGATGAATAATCCCACCCAAATCAGTGGGATAACCTACATACAGAGCACAAAGCCTGCATGGTCGGTCTGCACTAACTCAGGGTCTGCATGGGGAAGGAGCAGTCACAGTGATGTGCCCCCCAGTTCAGGGCTGCTGGGTTTGCTGCATCAAAAGCCGAGGTGTTTTCAAAACAGTAATAGTCTCGGGAGCTTTTCTGCCATGCTTTTCCTATTATGGTATCATTTAACTGTTCTACACACAGCATCGACTCCACTCTGAGAAAGGGAAAAAGAAGCGTAAGCGCAGACTCAGAGCAGGCAAAAACCTGGGAGTTGTTCATTCCCAAAACCCCTCTGTAAAAACTGTAATCTTGACTTGTGTTGCCCAGTTGGTGTGTTCTGGTGTACATACTGCATCACCAGTGCAGCAGATCCTATGGCAGGCAGGCACTAATATGTGCTTAGGTTCAGTGTGGCTCTTCCAAGCAGAGTATTTCCTGATGTTGCTCCCTCCAATCTGGTGCTGTTCCACTTGGATAATCCCATCTCCCTTTCTTTCCACCATGAAAGCAGCAGGAACGTTTCAGTGTGTGTCCTCATCGGTTATCCAGAGCCCAGGGTGAAAACCTTGGGCTAAAGCAAATAGAATGGGATCAGACAGCTCAGGCTTACAGTCAGGAGAGAGGGAATCTCTTCGTCGCTCCATCTGCACACACCGAGCAGGTCCCATAACCATCTCACTGTCAGGATGGCAGGACTGGCCAGCCAACGCATCCCCAATGTTTTGAAGTGTTTTTTCAACTGTTTATTGTTTGGTTTTTATGGTCCAAGAATCCAGGCATACCTCACTTTATGTAAAAACTGCATGTCAGTACTGAGTTGTGCTTTGTGATGCCCAGAGCAGTGGCACAGCACCACAGCTGTTGGCTGCCTTCGACTGAAAGAAGAAAGTTCTCACATGCTGAACAGCACTGTACGTTGCTTTTCTGATCAAACACCAATAAAATCTAATGGAACACGTCTCCAGTGATTGCTTAATGCCTATCCTCAAATCAAATCACCAACCCAAACCTGCAGTGACCTAGGATAGCAGTGCACTAGTTCAGCCACCCAACCCACATCTGTTTTTTCCCATTTGTGAGAAAGGTGCTGCAAGGAAACAGACTCTGCCAGTAGAATTCAGAGAAAAGATATTGAGTAATGTTAACATATAATCTGCAAAAATACCATGTGCCTTGCTTCAAATCCTGTAAAGGCAGACACTGCAAAAACAAATGCTTTAAGTGTCTGCTCATTTCCTCTTTTTTATCTTTATTTTCTGTAAATATTTCTTGGCATTTGGCTCTTTCAAGGCTGGTAAGTGAGGCTGATGCCTTGCCAAGCAGATCTGCTGGTGACAATGTGACAGAGGAGAGATGGGGTTTTCCTGAGGACTCACCGTGCTCCTTGAGTGACTCCAGCTGCTGTGCAAGTGCTGGGGATGGTGCAAGGCTCAACACAAAGCTCATGGAGTTCAGAGCTTACTGTGCTTGTGTAAGCAAAACTCTCCGTGTTTCCTCAGGCAGGGGCTGGCAAGCTTCATCCAGCTGAGCGCAGAGGAACTCAAAAACCCCTCTGTCCTCTATAAACTGAGCCATGTGTCAACCATCGTTTACAGAAGGTATCAGTTAATTCCCCCAGATTTCCTTAGGGTGGGGAGATATTAAAAAATATCTCACAGAATGCCTTGGGTTGCAAAGGACCTCAAAGCCCCACAGCCCCAACCCCTGCCATGGGCTGGCTGCTCCCCACCAGCTCAGGCTGCCCAGGGCCCATCCAACCTGGCCTTGGGCACCTCCAGGGATGGGGCACCCACAGTCCTGGACAGCACTGCCAGGGCCTCACTGCCCTCTGAGTGAAGCATTCCTTCCTAACATCTAACCTAAATCTCCCTCTTTTAGTTTAAAGCCATTCCCCCTTGTCCTGTCACTATCAGACCACGTAAAAAGTCACTCCCCCCTCTTGCTTATAAGCTCCCTCCTGATACAGGGAGGCAGCAATAAGGTCTCCCCAGATTCTTCTCTTCTCCACGCTGAACAAGCCCACCTCCCCCAGCCTTCCTTCATGGGAGAGGTGCTGCAGCCCTCTGAGCATTTCTATGCCTTCCTCTGCACCCAACCAGCAGCTGTTGTGTCACAAGTCCAGGCAGTCACATCAGTTGCCCTTCCTTTGCCCACCAGTGCCATCACAGAACGCCATCAGATTGGTCAGCGAGGTGGCACAGAGGAGAATTAACCTCATTTTGGGGTCTCCCATGCCCCCAGGTCCCCAGCAGAAGGGTGTGCGCTCCCAACAGTCCGCTTTTAATTCTTCTCTCATTTCTGACATAGCTTGAGTAATAAAAAGGAGTGCTCTGTCAGCATCCTGGTATTCGGAGTCCCATTCCCCAAATCCAGCACATGAAAGAAAATCCATGACGCACAACCACAGCTCAGAAAACCCATTGCAAATGTCCACTATCAGCATTGCACTGGCAGAGGGGTGATGGTGGCATCTGGGGTGACTCAGACCAGACCAACATGAAAACTCCCCCGTTCTGTTATCACAACAGACAGCCCGTAGGAAGCCTTGCAACAACTGTAAGTTGCAGGGCACTGTGATTAATCAACTTTTATCGAGGAATAAGTGGTATGTCAGCAGGAAAGGCATTTCTTGATCTGTGACTCAGCCTGTCAGGGCCGTATGAGCAAATGCCTGGGATGGTTTGGGGCACCAAGGGAAAAGATCATAGAATAGGAAAGGCATTGTCAAACCACGATTAATCCTGTGTCTTCTGCCTCGCATGTCTCCTGCTACCAGCAAGACAAGGGCAAGGACGTCTGCATGGTGGTCCCATGCCTCACCCTTCTGGGAAAGCTTTGTTTTGGGATGGTTGGAAGCTTTCCTTGGAAAATGTCAAAATATTGGTCAGCACGCAGCCCTGAAGTGAAATTTATGTTTCCACAATATCTTTATAAAAACAAAACACACGGGTTTTTATTTTGTTTGCCACTGATTGTATTCCATCTTTCTGCTTTTCCCATCGTTTCCCCCGACCTTCCCCCACTATTCTGCTGTTTTGCTTCTGAAAACAAAACTAAACAGAAAGGGGAAGGAAATCTAGGCACAAGAAGTAGGAAAAAAAAAGCCATTAAAATGAAAACTGGGGGAAAAAAAACACTTTTTTTTTTTTTTTTTTTTGTTTTTTTTTTTTTAGTTGTTTTGCTTTTTTAAAGCCAAGAAAGATGGGCGTTACCAAGTGTTGGTGACAGCTCTCCTTCTGGCAGCGGCCAGAGCTCCTTTAGAAAGTCACTGCTGTATGAGTAACTCGTCCTTCCTTTCCTAAGGAATAACTTTCCATGAAGCCAGAGCAAGGGATACATGTCACATGGGAAGAGGGATGATGCAGGGCAGCAGGAGAGAGGGCAGGGATGAAGGGCAGCCCTGGGGCATCAAGCCAGCGGAGCTATTATCCATAGTAGTGATTATTATTAATGATCATCATTATCACTATTCCCTGTCTTTCCCTTTCTCCCAGTGCCCGCAGCCTCCCAGGAGCAATGGGAGAGGGCACATCAGGCTGGAGGGTGCAATAAAGTCACCTCCTCTCAAGGAGCGGAGCGCAGCAGCACGGATTTGTTTCTCTGCAGGGGATCCCGAGGGCTAATTGCTGAGGCTGAGCCTTCCAAGTAAAAAACATCCCTCTCTAAATTGAAAAGAAGGGTCAAATGCCCTTTTCCTTGAGTGGCGAAGCTTTAGATGTTTGCTTTTCATTTTTATTTTGCTCTCGGCCATGTTCTGATAGGAGAGGTGGATCCCGCAAGGATAAAAGCATGGATGGGGCCAAGCTGCCATAAAACCATGAGCAGGAGGCGGCCTCGCACTCCTTCCCCTGGAGAGCCACGTGATTGTTTTTAATTTCGAGCCCACACGACTTGCTTTAATTCCAAGCCCCGTTCCGTGCATAGCTGCTGCCATGCGGAGCACGGCGGATGTCCTTCTGCCCTCTCACCCCAAATCCCTCAGGCTTGCAAACTGCAAAGGAAGCCCGCAAGGGATTGTCGCTCATCCCTGCTGACACCGAGCCCCACAAGTGCGAGGAAGCGTTGTCCCAAGTTCCTCGCTAACAAAAAGCTTCGAAACCCCGGAGAGCTTACGGACTTTCTTTTCCCTTTCGCACAAAAACCTCGGTTTCTTCTCAAAAACCGATCCGGGCACCGTCCGTCCCCCCGGCGCTGCCACCTGCCGCCGGCGGCCGGGATCGCACGGCCGGGCCGAGGAGCCCCGCTGTGAGCCGCTACCCCGCGCTGGGGCTGCCGGGCTGCTCCGGCCCCCCCCCCACGGCCGCCACTCTTGGGCACGAAGCAGCCCCTGACCCACTGCCCTCCCGTGCCGCCACCGCTGTCCCCTGCCCGTCACAGAGGGTCCTGCGGCAGCCTCAGCTCTCCCGCGATTGCCTTCTGTTCTCATTCTTCTGATGTCCCCATATCTCCTCTCCTCTCCTCTCCTCTCCTCTCCTCTCCTCTCCTCTCCTCTCCTCTCCTCTCCTCTCCTCTCCTCTCCTCTCCTCTCCTCTCCTCT
>NW_024966539.1:0-1116 GCF_019238085.1 Lagopus leucura
AGGTTGGGGGCCCTATAGGGGATTGGGGGCCCTATAAGGGATTGGGGTCCTTATAGGGGCTTTGAGGCAATATAAGGTTGGGGGCCCTATAGGGGATTGGGGGCCCTATAAGGGATTGGGGGCATTTGGGGTTTGGGGGCCCTTATAGGGGATTGGGGGCCCTATAGGGGATTAGGGGCCCTGCAGGGGATTTAGAGACATATAGGGGATTGGGGGCCCTATAGGGGATATGAGACCCTATAAGGGTTTGGGGGCCCTATAGGGGATTGGGGGCATTTAGGGTTTTGAGCGCTATAGGGGCTTTGGGGCAATATAAGGGACTGGGGACTCTATAGGGGATTGGGGGCCCTGTAGGGGATTGGGGGCATTTGGGATTTGGAGCCCTATAGGGGATTTGGGGACATATAGGGGACTGGGAGCCCTATAGGGGATTGGGAGCCCTATAGGGCATCTGGGGTCACACAAAGGATTGAGGCCATATAGGGATATGGGACCGTATGGTGTCCTATAAGACAATCCCTATAGAGCCCCATAGCTGTACCCTATAGATCCCCTATAGAACCCCATAGCTGTGCCCTATAGGTCCCCTTTAGATCCCCTATAGAGCCCCTATCCATCCCGCATAGCTGTGCCCCATAACTGTGCCCTATAGATCCCCTATGGATCCCCCACAGATCCCCTATAGAGCCCCCACAGATCCCCTATAGATCCCCCATAGATCCCATTTGGAGCCCCCTAGCTGTGCCCCATAGCTGTGCCCTATAGATCTGCTATAGACCCTCCCACAGATCCCCTATAGATCCCCCACAGATCCCCTATAGATCCCCCATAGATCCCATTTGGAGCCCCCTAGCTGTGCCCCATAGCTGTGCCCTATAGATCCCCCACAGATCCCCTATAGATCCCCCCCACAGATCCCCTATAGATCCCCCACAGATCCCCTATGGATCCCCCATAGATCCCATTTGGAGCCCCCTAGCTGTGCCCCATAGCTGTGCCCTATAGATCCCCTATAGACCCCCCACAGATCCCCTATGGATCCCCCACAGATCCCCTATAGATCCCCCAGAGATCCCATTTGGAGCCCCCTAGCTGTGCCCCATAGCTGTGCCCTAT
>NW_024966540.1:0-2630 GCF_019238085.1 Lagopus leucura
ACAATGGGGACAATGGGGTCAGTGGGGTTTTGGGGTCAATGGGGACATTGGGGACATTGGGATCAATGGGGTCAATGTGGTTTTGGTGTCAGTGGGGCCATTGGGGTCAATGGGATCAATGGGGTCAATGGGGTTTGGGGGTCAATGGGGTCATTGATACAAAATGGGATCAATGGGGTTCTGGGGGTCTTGGGGTCAGTGGGGACATTGGGGTCCATGGGGACAATGGGATCAATGGGGTCAATGGGGTTTTGGGGTCAATGTGGTCATTCGCTCATAATGGGATCAATGGAGTTATGGGGTTTTGGGGTCAATGGGATCATTGGGGTCATTGGGATCAATGGGGTCAATGTGGTTTTGGGGTCAGTGGGGCCATTGGGGTCATTGGGATCAATGGGTCGACAGCCCGTGGGCGCCGCCATCTTGGGCGGTGGGGGGGGGGGGGCGATCACATGATCAGGGAGGTCACATGACCCTGCCTCGGCCCCGCTCTCCACCAGCTCCCAGATGACGTCACTGAAGTCGCCGCCCTCCTCCATGGCCTGCAATGGGAGGGGGCGGGGCCAAAAGAGAGCCACGCCCCCTTTACTCATTAACCCCGCCCACTCCTGTGGCTAGCCACGCCCCCTCCCGATCTACTTCCTGAATAAACCACACCCCCTTTCTGACCCATACAGTCACGAGTCCAGGCTTCACTTAGCTCCCCCTACCCTTTAAGCCACGCCCACCCCTTAACACCGCCCCGAGATGGTTAAGCCCCGCCCCCTTTTGCCTTTAGCCCCGCCCACTGATGCATTAAAGCCCCGCCCCCACCATTCCATACCTAGCCCAGCATTTAAGCCACGCCCGCTTGAGCTCCTTAGCCCCGCCCACTTCCATAAAGCCACGCCCCTTCTGTCAATACCCACCCATTAAGCCACGCCTCCTTATGCCAGAACCCCGCCCCCTTTTCCCTTAAAGCCCCGCCCCCAGTTTTTCATACCCCAGCCCGGCATTTAAGCCACGCCCCCTCCGCAACGTAGCCCCTCCCACTTCCATTAAGCCACGCCCCGTCTCTAATTCCAACTCGGCCTTTAATTAAAGCTCCGACCCCTTATCCCTTAACCCCGCCCACAACCTTTAAGGCCCCTCCATCCGTAGCTCCGCCCTCTCTTTAAGCCACGCCCCTTCTGCACATCCCTACCTAAGTCATTAAGCCCCACCCACTCTACTAAAGTCACGCCCACCCTTTAAGCCCCGCCCCTTCATACAGAACACCGACTCAACCATTAAGCCCCGCCCCCTATTTTTTAACCACGCCCTCTCCATAAAGTCCCGCCTTTTCCGGTCCTGCCCCCTTTCAGCCCCGCCCCCCACCTTCATTTCCCGCCGCAGGGCTCGCACCGCCCCCAGGAGCCCCATTGGTCCGAGGGCCGGAATGGGAGGGGCTTTGGGTTGGCCACGCCCACACAGGCGAAGCTCCGCCCCCAAAGCCAAGTTGTGCCCCAGCAGTGCCACCAGCGCCATCGCCTCCTTCGTCTGTAATTAGCGGCTAATTAGCGCCGGCATTAATCAGCCCAGAGAGCCCCATAGAGCCCCACAGAACCCCATGGAGACCCATAGAGACCCATACAGACCCATACAGACCCACAGAACCCCATAGAGGCCCCACAGCACCTTGGTTCCCCCCACCCCCACCCCTATGAGGATCCATGGGGCAGCAGGGATGTGGGGCAGAGCTCAAGCTGCTTTTAGGGCTCCATAGAGCCCCATAGGGCCCCACAGAGACCCATAGAGCCCATAGAGCCCCATAGACCCCATAGAGACCCATAGAGACCCCATAGAGAACCCATAGAGACCCATAGAGCCCCATAGAGCCCCACAGAGCCCCAGAGAGACCCCATAGACACCGACAGAGCCCCAAAGAGCCCCATAGAGACCCATAGAGACCCATAGAGACCCAGAGAGATCCCATAGAGACCCCACAGCACCTTGGTTCCCCCCCCCGCCCCTAAGAGGATCCATGGGGCGGCAGGGATGTGGGGCAGAACTCAAGCTGCTTTTAGGGCTCCATAGAGCCCCATAGAGCCCCATAGACCCCATAGAGCCCCATAGAGACCCCATAGAGCCCCATAGAGACCCCATAGAGACCCATAGAGCCCCATAGAGACCCATATAGACCCATAGAGATCCCACAGAGACCCATAGAGACCCCATAGGGACCCCATAAAAACCCCATAGAGCCCATAGAGCCCATAGAGCCCCATGGAGACCCCATAGGGACCCATAGAGACCCATAGAGACCCCATAGAGACCCATAGAGCCCCATGGAGACCCACAGAGACCCCATAGAACCCCATAAAGCCCATACAGCCCCATGGAGACCCCATAAGGACCCATAGAGCCCCACAGAGGCCCCAGAGACCCCATAGAGACCCGTAGAGCCCTACAGAGCCCCATAGAGCCCCCACAGCACCTTGGTTCCCCCCCCCGCCCCTATGAGGATCCATGGGGCAGCAGGGATGTGGGGCAGAGCCACCGCCGCTCTCAGGGCCGCTTGGCTCAGCGCCTCCATCAGCTCCGCTGGCGGCCTGACGAACCTTCGGCATTAATTACCTCGTTAATTACCTTGTTAATTACCTTGTTAATTA